>NC_041225.1:66206439-66250525 GCF_002837175.3 Physeter macrocephalus
AAAAAAAAAAAAAAAAAAAAAAAAGACCAAGGTTCTAATCCTAGTTAATCAGCTAAAAAGAACTGCCTTAGGTTATACAGAGTTCAGGGAAAACTGTGGATAAACTAGTGTAGCCCCTCCTCACTGCTGGAGCGCAGGCTTCCAGGAAGAGTATTCTAAACAAGGAGGAAGATGAGTTAGAAGATATGAGCTCTACTTCCCACGCTGCTACTAATTTGCTGTGACTCTATGAGTCCAGTTCACTCACATTACTTAGCGCTCTGCTTTCACATCTCTAAAATGAGAGGAATGTGCTCCTCATACTTTAGAGCTAGGAGAGAACTGATGTTCAAAGCTGAAACTGAATTCCGGAAGTCACACAGTTAATTGCTGGTTGAATCAGAACTAGAACTCAGGTCTCCTGATTTCAAGGTCTGTTTTTTCCCACTAGACGTGCCTTCTCTCTGAAATCTCTTCTAATTTTTTAAAATTGTATTTTATCATGGTAAGAACACCTAACATGAGCTCTACCCTCTTAGCACAATTTTAAGTGTACAATACAGTATTGTTAATTTTAGTCACCATGTTGTACAGCAGATCTGTAGAACTTACTCATCCGGTATAATTGACACTTTATGCCTGTTGATTAGCAACTCCCCATTTCTTCTTTTCTCCAGCCCCTAGCAACCACCATTCCACCCTCTAATTCTATGAATTTGACTATTTTAGATACCTCATATAAGTTGGAATCATGCAGTATTTGTCTTTCTGTGACTCGCTTATTTCACTCAGCATGATGTCCTCAGAGTTCATCCATGTTATCACATACTACAGAATATCCTTCTTTTTTAAGGTTGAATAATATTCCCTTGTATGTATATTCCACATTTTATTTACATATTCAATCAAAATCAGGACGAGATATCACCATGAGTAGGAATGCAAAATGGTTCAGCCACTGTGGAAAAGAGTATGGAAGTTCCTCAAAAAATTAAAAATAGAACTGCCATTTGATCCAGCAACCCCATTTCTATGTATTTATCCAAAAGAATTGAAATCAGGATTTTGAAGATATGTTAGCATTCCAATGTTTATTGTAGCACCCTTCATAATAGCGAAGATGTGGAAACAATCTAAATGTCTTTTTTTAAACAAACATTTATTGGGGGCCTATTGTCATCTGGGCACTTATCAAATTCATGGTCTCATTTATTCTTCACTGAGGTGTAACTCATTGTATTTTCATTTCATAGATTGAAAAAACAGTCTTAGTGAGGATACAGAGCTTAGTAAATTTACGCAATGCTAGTAAGTGGCAGTGGCCAAATTTTCACACAGATATGTTTTTGAGAATTATCTTCACCAGACCAAGCTGCCTCAGTTACTTATACATTAGTGAGAATTTAAATCAATGAATTCCCTGTCTTAAATACCTTTGTAAAACAAGCCTTATCTCTATTTTAAAAATAAAAGGCTCTATGTTTTGTTAGAGGAAATATATGCAGCAACTTGGTGGAAAGCAATTGTGCAAGGAGCTCTTTCTAGAACATTAATATTAAAGGATAATACAAAGTGATGTAGCTGAAATTCACTATGTTGATGTTTTTATCAGATCATTTCACGTTGAGTCCCAGATGACTGCTACACCTATATAAACTTTATGGTTTTTGTATTTATGCTCAGAGGCTACTTGTTTTCAAAGGGCAGGTTTTGTTTGTTTGTTTGTTTAACGATTAACTCTTTCTGGGACTTCCCTGGTGGCGCAGCAGTTAAGAATCCGCCTGCCAATGAAGGGGGCACGGGTTCAAGCCCTGGGCTGCGGAGCAACTAAGCCAGTGCGCCACAACTCCTGAAGCCCGCGCACCTAGTGCCCGTGCCCTGCAACAAGAGAAGCCACCGCAATGAGACGCCCGCACACCACAGCAAAGAGTAGCCCCTGCTCACCACAACAAGAGAAAGCCCGCGAGCAGCAACGAAGACCCAATGCAGCCAAAAATAAATACATAAATAAATAAATTTATTTTTTAAAAAAAAAGATTAACTCTTTCTAACACTAGCTTGTACTTTGGGAACTAAATTGCAAAAATATTTGATGGTCGTGCTTGGGTATATTAGCTCCTCCTCTCTCACCTCTGTTCCCATCATCCCCCTTATTACCTGACCTTTCATGGTACCTGGTGCACAAACACAAAAACATGCACATATTATAATATCATATATTTACCAAATGAATGAATGCACAATCTAAGAAATCAATATATTAAAGTTGAGGGCAACCAAGACCTTAGAGTCTTGGATTACTTGGACCATAATTAATTCAAAGATTCTTCCAGGAATGTTAGCAGACCATCTTGTCTAAAATATCATTGCAGGGCTTCCCTGGTGGCGCAGCGGTTAAGAATCCACCTGCCAATGCAAGGGACACAGGTTCGATCCCTGGCCCTGGAAGACGTCACATGCCGCGGAGCAACTAAGCCCGTGCGCCACAACAGCTGAGCCTGTGCTCTAGAGCCTGCGAGCTACAACTACTGAGCCCGCGTGCCTGGAGCCCGTGCTCTGCAACAAGAGAAGCCACAGCAGTGAGAAGCCCGCACACCGCAAGGAAGAGTAGCCCCCGCTCGCCGCAACTAGAGAAAGCCCGGGAGCAGCAACGAAGACCCAACACGGCCAAAACTAAAAACAAATAAATTAATTTTAAAAAAATCATTGCAGTGATGCACATTTTTGTCCAATAAGCCAAAGTAAGGAAGAGGTGTGTGGTAGGAATATCTACTACAGCAGAATATTCATTGCCAAAAATGTTCTGGGTAACGCATAGGAATTAATGACCAGAAAAGCTAAATTTTTCTTCAGCACAGTAAAGTCAAGTATATTTTGAAAGGCGTTGCTAACTCTCTTGGTTGCTAGACAAAAGAGCAAAGGGATCACTCTATCAAACAGCAACCTCCTGCTTGTGAGAAAAACAAAAGAAAAACGAAAACCTCCTCAGAATCAATGAAGTGATCCATGGGACGCCAGGCAGATGCCATCAGCCTCTCTCACAGGATTCACTATTGTTAATACACGCTGGAAGCAAAATGTGAGGCCCTGCTCCTTGTAATGATTTCTACTCCAAGAGATCAACCATGAAAGCACATGGAGGACCCTCTCAGTTCAAGTTTCAAAACCTCTGAGCTCATGGAATTGCTCTGGGCTAAGAGCCATGCCGAGTTGATTCCATCAGTAATTCCTCTTTGACTCCGAGCAGAGATTTGGTTCCATTTTTTGGTGCCTCACCCTACAAGAAAAAGGATATTCAAATTCCCTCCAAAAGCCCCCACTCCTTTTAGAAGTTTAGTATGTGTGTGAAAGTGCCTCAGAAAGAGAAACATAAATTTAAGATACAATTATTTTCCTCATAGAACGGCATTGGGCTACCTCAATTATAAACCACACTTTTAAAATCTGTTAACATTTCCTTCTGGGAAAGCCCCTTTGCCCTTTAATAGTAAAAGCTAATCAAGGCAGTATAATTTCTGGAGCTCATATTTGTGGGAGGAGAACGGCTGGCACTGGTGTGCTCATTGCTATGATGGTTTTCTCCTTCCTTTATGTCCTGAAATTATTGGGAGGCTCTAAGCTAATTCTTGAAAGTATGCAGAGGTACTTAGGCAAGCCAGGAGCAGAGATGGAATTGAGCATTGCACTGACATCATTCTATGTTTGGCACGTATGGCACATCTCTAAAGCAATACCAACTGAACACACTGCTTTATTCTGAACTCTCGCTGGCTTTAAGTAGCAGTCTTAATTACAAGCAGGCTTGCTTTTTATCATTTACAGTCCCACAGTTCTCCATTTATTTGACTAGGAAAATTCAATTTTTCTATAGAGGTATTTTCAACCTTTATATTTTTAAGTACCTGCAAAATAAAATGGGATCCTGCAGTGATCTCAAAACCTGCTTCTCATATGCATTAAAAAAAAAAATCCTCATCATAATCTCTGCAACTGGGTCAGCTTGCACAAAGATACTCAGGGTAGCCATGAGTGCTTTCAGCACCCTGCAATCCTTGTAAGTGACACCTCATAATAGTGCAAATGAAGCATGGCATGAGGAGAAAATGAAGAAGAATGGACCTGGATAGTCAACCCAGCAGTTTTCAAAACATAGAAGGTAGGCTAAATTTTGTTCCATAAAATACACCACACATGATTTTTCTTTTACACATTCAAGCACATATATTCTTTCCCTATTATGAGAAAAATGTCTTATGACTCCAAGAAATTCTACTATAAGCAAACAGGGTAGCTCGTGTGTTCATCTACATACGTATATTGGCCACAGTCTCACATTTTTAACCAAACCTCATTTACACCTGCCTTGATTTTCAGCCAGGAATTTATCATGTTGTCGTTCACCTTTGTGCTTTCCCTTCACCCTCATCTATTAGGCTCAAAGATTATTTCCTTGTGGGCCCTTTGTCTAATTAGCTGAATATTCAAGGAGTTTACTGACCCAACACATTCACCATCACCTCTTTCTTATCAGGTTTCTTTTAAGCCATCACCCTGCCTGCCCCGCTCTCAGCCCCTCTGGAACCCCACCTCACTCCCATCTCTCCATCCCCCACCCTCAGAGGCTTATTTCATCTTTAATGTTCTTGGGTTGTTCTCTAGCCAGAGTTTTTTCCCTTTTTTCAAGGGAGGCAAGAGATGAAGTGTGAAAAATTCACACCGGCTTTTATTCGGCAGAGGTTGGCTACTGACAGGTAAGTTTGCTACTATGATTAAAAAAAAAAAAAAAAAAACAGCGGGGGTAAAGAAAGAATCAGAAAGCTTCCTCCAAAAGTGTGTGTGAGCAGGGTGGGGAGAGTTTCAAAAAGTAACAAACACGACCATATTATGGAACCTTCAAAGGAAAGAGAAAGTTTTCCGACCCAAAAGAATAATCACAACCGCTGCTCACATACCCTTTCCTCCACTATCCATCTATCCTTTCTCTTTCCCAGCGACAGATATGCCTGGTTCCTCATTCACGTACAGAGACAATCCCTATATTCTGGAGGGAAGGAAATGTTTGTAGAGACCAGCAGACGTGGGCCTGACTGGGGTAGAAGCTACAGAGGTGAGAGGACAGGTGTCCTCTCTGCGGCAGGGTTCCCTTGGTCTTCTCCTCTCCCCACGTCCCCCGGGAGCTCTCCCTTTTCAGCCACATCCCTCGGGAGAGAGGCAGAGCCACAGAAAATGAGAAGTTAATATGCATATGAGATTATTAGCCAAGTGCTTCCCACTGGTACAATTAAGCGCCCAACCCCCTTGAATACCCCCATCTGGCTCACCGCACCCACGCTCTGTCTGCCCCTCATGTGCCCGGGCTCGCCTCCCTCCCCCAGGACTCACACAATTTTGCACAAAGGCCAGGCAGTGGGGTGAGAACTGCACCCGGGAAAGGGAGCAATAAGCTCCCAGAATACTGTGAGCGAGTGGGGAGAGCAACAGCAACTCCTTGCTGTTTCTGAGGGATCTATCCTTTCTGTCACTTTTTCCATAAAAGCCCCCTTTGGAGGCGTCACTCATGTCTCCAGCCTGGGCACTGCTTAACTGGAGAGAGTCCTTGAGAGGGAACTGGAAGAGGAAAGGAAGGGATTCCCCGGCCCACTGTGAGGGAAGCCAGTCCCTGGGGAAGGGGGCCATCCCAGTATAACTAGCAGCTGCTGGGGGAGAGGAATTACCTAGGGAAAGGGGCAAAGGATCCAGAGAGGAACCAAGTCTGAAAGGGAAAGGGGCCCTACAAGCAAAAGAGGGGGAAAGAGATGTGAAAAGAAGAGCGTCCATAACTTTCACCCTGCTTTTTAAAGCAGCGGACTTTACACTGGGGAAGAAGAAGAATTGGGAGTGGGGGAAGACTCACAAAAAACAGTTGATGTTTTATTTATTGGCAATTCAGGGAATCTGAAATAGGCATTTATCTGAAGATGCCAGGAACCTGGCCTTACACTGCTGGTCATTCTGGAGAAGAAACCTGCCAAACAAGGCTTGTCTCCACACTCTGCTCTTTAGAAAGGAATTCCCAGTGAGGAGAACAGCTTCTCTCTGCTCTAACTTCTCCTCCTTCAGGCAGACCTCCTGGCTTAGACCAGCCAGCATTGCCCCACCTGCCCTCCTTGGGAAGCACTATACTCTGAGGAGGGAGGAAGCAGGACTTCCCTTATCCCAGCAGCCTTCAGACATGATCCAAAAAGAAGTAAGTGTGTGGGATGACGGAAAGGGGATGGTGTTCAGAGGTCCCCGCTAAACTGGGTAGGAGTTGGCAGGCCCTAGAGAGGGTGCCTCCATCACCCTCCTACTTTCTCCAATTAAGGGAAGAGGTGGGGGAAAATGGAATTAGCCTCCAGTTTAGTGAGTCCCGGGACCTGCCACTTCACCGACACTGCAGTCTGAGCACTCCTTGGAGGAACGTGCGGGCTGGAACCTCTCCCTCCCCCAGACCAGGGAAAATGGGCAGGAGGTGGGGCAGCACACGGAGCACAGACAAAAGGTTCGGCAGAGCCCTCCTCTCTCAGGAGCTCAGGTCCCTAGGCTGAGCCCGGCTCCGCACTCGGCCACGCCGAGTGACCTTCTCGCTAGAAACGCCCCCTTCCCGCGGGGCCCAGGATGGTCTTCTAATAGGTGCCCACGTCTCTCTCCCGGCACCCTGACAAGGAACGCCCCTCCCACCCCTCACCGCAAACACCCGCGACGCCTTCCTCCAACCCCTTTCTATTGTCTTCAAAGAGATAAGTGGCTCCCACCCAACACACCCAAATGCACCTCTCTTTCTCGCGCTCCCATTTCTCCGAGCCCTAAGGGCCGAGAAGCGAGCGCAGGGTCGAAAGGGGGGCGCGAGGGAGTAAAACCCGCGAGAACTTGACATCGCAGACCCACCGTGTCCACCTCGCAAGGATGCCGGTGACCTGTAGATTGCAATAGGCACTGAATGATGCTTGCTGCTGCCATGGAAATGGTGGATGTGGTGCGCTCCCAAACTGGACGCCCCCCACGCCACTCCCAGGAGGCCGCTGAGGGTGAGCGGGACTATCCAGAGCAGGGCGAGGCGCCCCCCTGCGCCGCCGCCGCCACTGCCGCCGCCGCCGCCCCCGGGCGAGCCCAGCTCGGCGCCGCACCGGAGCATCCTCTGGTACATGGCTGGGCGCCCGCCGAGGGGCAGCCGCCGCGGGAGGCAAAGTTTGGGGCGCGGTGAGGGGAGAGGGCGCCGGGGAGCAGCGGGCGGCTCAGGGTGGGCTGCGGGGCTGGCCGCCTCACCGCGTCAGGGCACCCATCCTCTCCCTCCTTCGGACAGTCTTCTCGGGGTCCTGGAGTCCGCCGTGCCTCGCACCCCAAAGAATCCGAAACATAGCCGAGGTGAATGCAGCTGATGGGGGCTTGTCCGAAAAGGCAGCCCCGGGGAAGAGCAAGCACGGAGCGGGCGGCTGCTCCCAGATTTCCGGGGCTCCAGGTTCTCGAGAGATACTCCCAAAGAGTTTCGGGCGAGAGTGCGTGCCGGGGGGGTGGGGAGCGGGGAAATGGTTTAAAGCTCCTCCCGGAGGGTCCTCACTTCTACATGACAGCCATCCACCGCGAATCCACTAGGTAAATCCATTTAGCATTGTGTGGGGGGACTGGGGAGGCCACTTCGCCGGCCCAACCTCCTTTCAACGGAGAAGCAGACCCCATGGACTCGAGGCGCCCCGTCCCTCCATTCAGCCCGGGCCGGCTCGCCCGCTCGCGCCAGCCTCCCCCGGGCAGCGCGCGGAGCAGCGGCGCGCATCGCCTGCTCCCGAGGCAATCTCCGCGTCTGCCGCCTCCTGACACTTACGCCCGGCGAGGGGTTCAGAGGGAAGAGTGCACCCTTATGAAGGAAGCGGGGATCGAACGGGGGAAAGAGAGCTGGGGAAAAGCAGAAGCACACAAAGGAGTGGGGGGAATAAAGAAAAGGAAAAAGAAAAAAAGAAAAGAAAAGAAAAGAAGAACCACACACGCTGGCGAAGCGAGGGGCTCTATGCAAATCTGCAGTCTCCAAACAGCAAATCACTGGAGCTCGGATGCAATGCAGAGGACGAGCCTATGTAACGAGGGAGGCTGGTCTAGCTTCCCACAGAAATCGCCCCGCTTTGCCTCTCTCAAGCATTCTCCACACACCAAAGGGACACGTGTACGGCGATGCGGGGAACACCTAAAAAAGCAACGCTCCCTCCTCTGCCAGGTGATCCCTCCGTCTGAATTACAACGGCAAACGGCACCCTTCCCCTACCCCTATGGTTTAGATGTAACCAGTGTCTTGAGAGCTCTTAAAAGGGAAAGAATTCTGCTCTTTTTATTGGACCAAACTTGTTCTGCCAGGTGTTCAAACCCAGTCTGCTAAATATGGCTTGACACCATCTACTCAAGCATCAGTTTTGATGATCTGTTAATTACACATATTACTCATAACAAAGGGCCCTCGTTCCCACTACAATATCATACCTCACATAAGGCAGTAGAAGTGCAGGGAATCAAAATACACAAGGAAGAAAAAGAATGAGTAAATTTGGCAGCTGAGGAAGAGAAAGAGAATAAAAAGGAAAAAAGGAGACAGGTGAGAAAGAGGACAGCAGAAGAGAGAAACAGGATGAATGAGATTGCTTGTGTTTTGGTCAAACATTTTAGGAATCTTTAAGAACCCCCAAGATCTCTATAGAAGCCCAGCTATGATGATCTCTTATAAGGGTGGAGTTCTGCCTTTCTCTTACCATGTTTCATAAGGAAAATAACATCAGGAAATTTAAATCTAGTGCCTCCAAAGAAGAGGGGACATTATATTCTACTGGTGAAATGAAGAATATTTAACTGAAAGCCATGTATCCTGGAAAAAAGACCAGCAAAGCCAACACAAAACTAAGAGTAAAAGTCTAGCACGGCAAGTGGACTTAGCGAGGAGGACCACAGTCACTGGAGGCTAGCAGACGGGATTTGGAACTGTGATTAAAACAGTTCCCTGGTTTCTAAAAGATGATAAAAACTATGACATGATTAGTGGCTGGACATTTTTTGTTTTTATTCCTACTTAAAGACAAAGGAAAACAACTCTGACTAGGTACCACTTCTCACAGGCTCCTGTCCATATAATCCTTTACATCAACAAATACAAAGTCGTGTCCTGAAAAAGTAGCTCTAGAAGGATTTGATACAAATCAGCCACTCACCAAAGTGCTCATTTAGACTTACATATTGCTTCCTAGTTCATTCAAATAGTCAACCCTGGGACTCTGATGGTCACTATGTTACCAGTGTCCAAGGGCCACCAAACCAAATTTGTAGCAATCCAGCACCTCACATCCTTGGGAAAAGTTTATGTTATTCTACTAAAAATTTAATACTTCAGTAGTTCCCTAATCGAGACAGCTTAGGCATGCTAGAGAAGGTGCTTTTATCTACTTAAACACGCCTTGTCTCCCTCCCACAACTGCTCAAAGACCAACAGAACGTAAATCCTGCACTTTCCACTGTGGTCTGTTCCCGTCCTTATCCCCAGGCCATTTCCTCCTCTTTTTGTTATCTTTTAGCGTGTGTTTTTTAATTCATTAGTCAAGGGTTGTGAATATTCATTTTTAAAATATCCAGTAAGCTTCAAAGGGATAAAAGAGGAGCACTGGATTAGGAGTCGAGAAACCTGGGCTGCCTTCTTGGCGCTGCCATTTACTGGTTACGTCGCATTTGTTATTTAGCCTCTCCCCAAGGCTCCATGGCTTCCTTTATAAAATAGTCATGTCCCTGTCTTTCCTGACAATCCCACAGGGCAGGAAGGATATAATGTAATATTTAATGAGAGAGTGCTTTAAAATATACCAAACGCTCCCCACAGTGCAGGCAGTCTGTCTCTCCTTCCATATAGGTCTAACATATTCCAGCTGATTGGTCTATATCATTCATTTGGTTCCCTTCCATCTATAGAAAGGTAGAGCACTGCATTGTTCCCTGATACCCTCATCTATGGTGATGATCTGTCCTTCCCTCCCTAACTAGATGGTAGATTCCTGAAGGGGAGAGGAGACAAATCTTCATTTGTACTCCCTCTAGTGCCCAGCCATTTGTGAAACATAAGGTAGTCTCTTAAATCACTGTGAACACTGAAATAGGAATACCAATCCACTGCTCCTACGGCTTAGGTTCCTACAAGCCTCTGGTCACAACATTTTCATCAACAGATTGATATTTAACCTTAGTTTATGTGTTTTCTGTTCAAAGACATCTTATTGAATATATATTGTTGATTCGTTCACATTGAACTCATAGCCAACATCACTATAACTTAAGCCTGGACGAAGCTCAACTCACATACTTATTTTCTCTGTAAGACACACCATGGCTTTCTTTGCTCAGGAACATTAAACAGCACTTCAGCACTATGTTTAGGGACCATTTTAAACAGCAAAATCACCAACGAAAAGAACAAAAATGTGAAAAATATGGTACTAAATAGACCACACAAAGGATGTTTGTTTACAGTATGAGCTGAAACAAGAGGGCAGAGCGTTGCCTTGTTTGACCTCAACTGGGAACGTGGGTGTTGGGGACTCTTTTTGACACTCTGTGCATGTCTGTTAATAACCGCCTCAGTGCCATGGGTATTGATTTGGGGGTTACAAATTTTAGTGAGGAGGTGAGGTCATACCCATGAATAACAGCGATTGACTGTATTTGTTACTTTCTTGAATGTACAGGGAAGGATGGGGCTGGGAGAATTTGGGGAATGATTTGTATAAATTAAAGCCATAGGAATAGAGTAAATGTAGAAGATTCTGATGAACCTTTCCAAGAGCATTCTCTTGGAAGAAAATGAAGAAAAGACTCCTCTGACTGTCTTGTATTGTCTTAGGCCTTGGGAGATAAAGGTAGGGTTAGGGAAGGCATAGGCCAGAAATCTCGGTCTTACTGGAGTCTCAAGGGCTAACGAGGAAATATTTATGGCTGCCTTGAAAGAAGAAATTGTAGCTGTTGTGTTTTCAGGTAGATGTCTAAGGCACCTTTGCAGTACCTAGGAGGTTCTTGGGTGGATTCTGTGATACTGATGCTGCAATATGTGTTATAAATGGCTGTTATGGTGGAACAAGGAGCAAATTCTCTGTCTAGGCAGTGGAGAAAAGTCCTGTGAGCAGACTCATGCCTAATCTGGATGAAGCAAATAAAGCTTGCGCTTACTCTTCATGTCTCTTCAGCTGGTCAGTTCTTTGGCTGGAAGTGTATTATCTAAAGGAAACTGAGGGGACTTCCCTGGTGGTACAGTGGTTAAGAATCCGCCTGCCAAAGCAGGGGACACGGGTTCGATCCCTAGTCCCGGAAGATCCCACATGTCGCGGAGCAACTAAGCCCGTGGGCCACAACTACTGAGCCTGCGCTCTAGAGCCCGTGAGCCACAACTCCTGAAGCCCGTGCACCTAGAGCCCGTGCTCCGCAACAAGGGAAGCCACCGCAATGAGACCCCGCACTGCAACGAAGAGTAGCCCCCACTAGCTGCAACTTGAGAGAGGCCCAGGCGTAGCAACGAAGACCCAATGCAGCAAAAATAAATAAATTTATTAAAAATAAAATAAAGGAAACTGAGGGAGCACTGACAAATTGTTCTCAGGTGAGTAAAAAATTGGTTGGAGGAGACATGGTGCTCGGCTGCTTGTAATTTACTCTTAAATACTGCAGCATGGACAATGTGATATAAATGTGTGTTAGTGCAGTTCTGTGTCTCAGGAGGTTGGTTGCTTTCATCAGGAATGTACGCTCCAACATCTCAGCCAGAATTACAGAAGTCAGAGGTGACTTCTGGAAGTCTTGAGTTATCATCATCTCCAATCATGATGTGGCTTTGTTCATTAATTATAATGTATGTTGGAAACAGATTATCATCGTTGACATAAATGGCTTGTCAGTTGGTTAATGGAGGTTAGGGGTGGGTTCTCTTTGGTGAAATCATTAACATTCAAGATATGTGGACTGGCCAAACTTTTTGTAAACATGCTTTGCTTCTATTTGAATAGAGTATATGAATCTATAAGGCCTTTCACCCTTTACTATAAGGAATGGTGTCATATTAGTAATAATAAGAACGAATACATTCATAACTGGCACAACTCTGAGAGGTGTAAATGTATGAGCTCATTTAATCATCACAAAACCATATGAAGTGGGTGCTATCATTGATCCCTAACAAACCTTAATCACCTAATTCTGACAGATGATGATCTGGATGCTGCCACTGAAATATTGCCATATTTGCTTTAAGAAAACCTATTTGCAAGACACTTTGGGGTACCTAAAAGAACCAAGAGCTGGAACTTCATCAAGCTTCCAGAACATGCTGTAAGATTTTGTACCTACTTATTAATAAGTGTCTGTTTCTGTAACAGAAGTTGGTCTGCATCTTAAATCCACTAGGACCTGTGGAAACGCTTGGAAGAGTGGTTGACCCTCCCCTGCCTCTGACCACTGTGGGTACCTAGCTCTACCAAGAGAATCTAATAGCTGCGCATAGGGAGTTATTCTAGATGCATTCATAGCTGATGATTAATAATGAACGAGAAGGCAGGTAGCCTACGTCAGACAACCATGTAAGAAATGGGAGATGGGCTTGAAAGCTGAAGGCACAAAAGAAAGGAAATGGAAGGAGAAAGAGAAAAAGAGTGTGTAGAAGGGGGAGTGTACACAGAAATGGAAAAGCACAGGTTATTTCAAACTATTTTTTCATATTCCTAAAATCACCCTTCTGTCTCAAGAAACAAAATGGTTGTCAGGCAGACACTTTCAACCTTTTCGTGTTTTTCTTAAAACTTAATTGGAAATTGTTACAGCTCAGTATTAAGCTTTTAAAATAGAAAAGTAGACAATATAACGGCAGAGAGGAAGTATATTAAAACCTACAGGCAGCACCAATCTTTTAAAAATTAAAAACGAGCAGAGTGTCAGTCATGCATTTTGCATTTCTACTGACGTCAGCACAAGAAAAGGCAAAGAGACCCCACATATCCATCTACCTGCATTTCTGAGTTGGGATTGAGAGAGAGTAAAGAGAGAGAGGCTCAGGAGAGGATGCTGTCTGTGAAGTTGCAAAGACAAACCTCTGATCCCATTACCTTTCTGGGTTATTGCAGGTCCCTAAAGGTGTTCTGAGAAAAGATCAGAATAGATCAGAAGAGTAAGGACGCTGAGAGAAAGGAAGGAAGGAAGGAAGGAAGGAAGGAAGGAAGGAAGGAAGGAAGGAAGGAAGGAAGGAAGGAAGGAAGGAGGAAAGGAGTGGGGAGGAAGAAATGGAGGAAGGGGGAGGGAGGGAGGGAGGAAAAGAAAGAAAAGAAAAGAAAGAAAAGATGCCAGGGCTAAAAGCATCCCTGGAGATTTTGTAGTACAATCTCTTCAGGTGATAAACTTGAGGCCCACAGAAGTAATAATGTTACCAAAAAGTCAGATTTATTTATGAAGTGTTTACTTAACCGGAAGTGAACTTTTATCTCCCACCACCCATAGTCCAGTCATAGATGCAGAACGGGAAATTCAGTCAGTGTACCTATTACCTAGAACCTCCACACTGAGGGAGAGTAGCGGGAACCCAGCGTGAGCCAACATGATGCCCAATTCACTCAGAAGAAATTAAAGCTTGCAGTTCAATTTCTGAAATATGAATAGATTTATTCAGTCACAGTTAGTTGTGTTTAGGACTGAAGTATTTTGTGCCAGTGGTCCCCAACCGTTTTTGCACCAGGGACTGGTTTTGTGGAAGACCATTTCTCCACGGACGGTGGGGTGGGGGGATGGTTTGGGGATGATTCAAGCGCATTACATTTATTGTGCACTTTATTTCTATTCTTATTACACTGTAACATATAATGAAATAATTATACAACTCACCATAATGCAGAATCAGTGGGAGCCCTGAGGTTGTTTTCCTGCAACTCGATGGTCCCATCTGGGGGTGACGGGAGACAGTGACACCCAAAGTGTGTTGCCTATGTCCAGTCTATTCTGTAAGATGCAGCTCAATTGTCAGTTGCCACTCACTGATAGGGTTTTGATATGAGTCTGCAAGCAATTGATTTATTACGGTCTCTGTGCAGTCAAACCTCTCTGCTAATGATTATCTGTATTTGCAGCCGCTCCCCAGCGCTCGCATCACCGCCTCAGCTCCACCTCAGATCATCAGGCATCAGATTCTCATAAGGAGAGCGCAACCTAGATCCCTCGCATGCGCAGTTCACAGTAGGGTTCACGCTCCTATGAGAATCTAATGTCGCTGCTGATCTGACAGGAGGCGGAGCTCAGGCGGTAATGTGAGCGATGGGGGCGGCTGTAAATACAGATGAAGCTTCACTCGCTCGCCTGCCACTCACCTCCTGCTGTGCGGCCCGGTTCCCAACAGGGAACCCCTGTTTTATGCTATCTCTTCTCTTGCCCCTTTTAATAAAAAGTTCATTTATGACATCCTACATAAAATTTGTTGCCTAAGCACCAAGGCTGGGTCATAGAAATTTCATTATTAACTGCATCTTGAAGTGTTGTGGGCATTGCTTTGGTACCACCCAATCATATGCTATCTTTTGGTCACTAGCACCTTATATTGTTTGTATAGTTATTTAAACGTACTTGTGTTGCTGACAAACTCTTCCCTAGGTTCATGCCGTTTGATGTGAATGAGTTCATAGTGTAGAGGGAAAACATGCAGCTCAAGTGCCAGACTGTGAGTTTGAATCTGAGTCCATAGTTATTATTCATGTGACACTGTGTTTCATGGACCCTTGTCCCCATTTCCTCATCTGTAAAATGATTATAACACTGTGTAAAATATATTAAGCACTAAATATAAGTTATTGTCATTTACTCACAGGTACATATTTTAGATATAACTGCTAAAGACATACTGATAATGAGCTGTAATGTGATTTTTAATTTAGCCCTATTTCAGACTCTTCCCACTCAGTCAAGTTCGGCCACCTCCCCAATTCTCTGTTACTCTAAATCCTCAAACTTTCGTGTGCCCGAGAATCACCAGAACAGCTTCTTTAATCATAGACTGCTTTGCTTTTGATTCCCATGATTTGTAGAGGGGCCTGATAATTTGCTTTTTTTAACAAGTTCCCAGGTAATGCTCATACTGCTGGCCCAGAAGAACCAGATTTTCAGAACCACTTCTCTGTCTGAATGTCAACGTCTTTAACACGGGTTTTATTAACCAACACAGGGAGGGCTTTCTAATTAAACTCCTTACCAATAACCTCGCCTCTCTGGCTGTGTATTCTAAACATAGACAGCAGTGCTGTTCCCAGATCTCTTCTTTAAAGCATTCTTTAAAGATTTCAAGATGTTCAGCATATAAACCTATATGTTCTCATTTCACACCATGAAACTATAAATTCCTTTTATTCTACTTAGAAAAAGCTATTTTCTTTTCCTTCTCATCTTTTGAATTTGTGCTCTTCTTCAGTTAGCCTGGCCAGTGGGTAGAGGCAGGACTGAGTTCCTACAGGACTGAAGGCACTGCATTAGGGTTCAAATCTGACTTTACTAACTTATCAGCCACGTGGCCTTATGCAGGTGAGGATGCTTGTTTCCATATAAAACCTATTACTGCCATCCAAATAGCCAGGCACCATTTTAAAAAAGAAGAAAAAAGTCCCTTTCAGGTCCTGGCATATCAGGTCTTCAGTCTGACCAGCATCAGCCACAGGAAAGATCAGTGACAAAAACTGACAACCTGGGCTCTGTCACCTGCATTCACCAGCACAGTCTATCATATATATACGCCACTGAAGAAGACAGCAAAATGGGATCATTGAGAATGGAACTAGAGTTGGAAGGACAACTATAAGGCAAGTTAGGGTGATATAAAAACTGAGATATAATTTGCAAATTCCCTAGTAAATACAGATATTCAAATCCAGAACCAGACGTCACGCCCATACCATGAGTTCAATTTCCTGTATGCCAGAGCACTTACAGCATATAAACCAATTCAGTCTATCTTTATGGATATATGTTCTGGAGCATATGTTGCCATTTGAATTCACTGAAAGGAATTTAATCATGCAATTTGAACTGAATCTCTAAATAGGTTTATCTGGGATCTATAATTTAATCCCCATCCAATTCAGGACAAATATAATAGATTACACATTTTGTCAGAGTGATATTTTGAAGTTCGTACTGTAGTAAAGTTAGTGTGACTATCCCACTACAAAGATCCCTTTTCCAGGTGAGTAAAAGGCATATTAACCATTTCTTTACCATGGCATATTAAGCCTTTCAAAATTTGTCTCGATCCTGCCTCTCCTGTCCTATCTTTACCTCAACTTCTGCCACTTACCCCACAAGCATCCTAGGCTCCAGCAACATGAAATTCTCTTCCCTAAATACACTGCATTTTTTCACTTCTTTTGCCACTGCCCATGTGATTCCCTCTGTAAAAATGATCTTTTCTCCTACCTAGGTCTCTTACTATCCCATTCATTCCTCTACCAAATTGTTGGAAAATTTTCTGAACTCCTCCAGTTTCTCAAGTATAGACTCTCACAAATACCTAAAAAAAAAAAAAAAAAAAAAAAAAAAAAGCCTGGGGTATGTAATAGTATATTTATATTATTTTTGTGCTGTATGAATGAAGTGTCAAGATAAATGGTTAAATCTATATCCATGTTTAGGAATTTAAAATAACCCAAACCAACAAACAAAAGAAATCCACCCTCCCCTCTTCAATTTATCCTTGCAGGCTTTTGGTTAGCTCTTTCATTGCCTAAAATATAAAACAAATTTAAGCTGAACTTTGATTCGAATGCTAAACAAATTGGTTATGAAGAATAAGGGAATTCATTGTCATATTTTCCTACTCATGTTATAAACAGATGTCTTTCTTTCCCATACTATGTAAAAGGAAAATAAAACACCACCAAGCAAAGATGCTTGCTGCCAAGTTGAATTGCAGAGCAAACATTTATAGCCAACTTATAAATCCTTGAAAATAGGGTTTTATAATGGAAATACTGGCACCATTTTAACTATAACCATTCAAATAATATCACTATAGCAGAACTTATAATCTAATATACCTGTTCTGGGATGGATGAGAGACTTAGCTATAGGTTTCGGAAAAACTTCCAGTGGCTCAATTCAAATTGAATGATCATTCCATATAGTTCAGATCTCTTAGAATATTTATCTTTATTTCAAAATGTGTAGTATATGCTCCAAAACATTTATTTAAAAGATAGAATATATTTTTTGATACTTGTATAAAAAGATGTGACCTCTGAGAGGCATTTCCAAAAATCATCAATCAGTTTTTTTTCAACTGTCTTTTTCTCTCATGAAAGAATTACTTTCCTCAGGTTTTCTCTGTTCTATTGCTGTGATGATTCCCCCAGAGACCTGTATGTGTATCTTGACAGGTGTTAGTAGATCTGTAGACCTCTGTGGAATTGTTCCTAGTTGCGTTGAGGTACAGGAGAAAACATTGTGTCTGCAAACTAATGAACTTACCTTATTGCATTCTAAATAAAATAAACCACCCAGCAAGTGGAATTAATCTACTAATGTCTTCCTAATGAAGTTTTCATTAGGCATAATGAAAATGGTGTGGTCTTCAATATTTAACACGTGATAGGTATTAAAGCAAAGCATATCTGATGATTTTTAAAATGCATACCTGATAATTGCCTTTATATTATTTTCAAATGAACTAGTTTACCCTCAGATTGCTTTAAGCACCTAATCAAAGAGATACAAGAAACATTTCTAGGCTTAAGGGAATGTTTTATATCCAAATGGACAGAAGAAATGTCTCCTCTACCATTATCCTTAAATAATTAAAACCAGATTTGCTGTTCTAATTTTTAAGAATGGAGATATATAATAGTGTGCAATTTTCTGTGCTATGTAAAATGTCACTCATTAATGAAATTTAGCCAAATATTGAGAATGGAAGTGTGTTAGTCCAATTCACAGTGGTTTGCTTTAAAATAATGCTACCTCCTAGCATAGCAAACAGCAACTCAAATTCTGATGAGAACTGGATACTTTACTGGCCAATGGAAGAGCAGCTACAAACACAATCGGTATCCTTTCTTATTGGCAACATTTTGATTTGTCATTTGTCAAAGAAAAAATTCAAAGCATCATGCAGAAACGCCTACCTACTTCAGAAAATCATCAGTTTGGGATCATGTGATATCTCGTTCCATCTAACATTTACAGTAGCATGTAGACGAGCCACAAAGAAGTCACATCCTCATTGCTACACTATGCCACATTCTTAATTTCTCATTTCAGGTTCCCATATAAATTATCTCCTGCTTTGCTATAATCACGGTTGTCCAACTGAGACTTGAAGATCTTATCAGTCATGCATTTTACTATTATTATTGAAATTTACTCATTTCAATGATTACTTACTGCCAAATAAGCATATTATTTACTTCAGAGGCCAGAAAACAGACATAGTAAAAGGAGAGTAAAGGTGGGTCTTTTCTCTTTCGTCAGTAGGAGCCAGAAACAGTATGAAAGCAATGGATCATGAAGAAAAGCAATTTCCTACTTGAGGGATTAGACAGTACCCTCTTTTGTACTGTTAAATCAGAGTTTTGGTTATTTTTTCAAGTAATACTGATTTTTTTCAATTTACATAAATATAGTCTCTAGAGGAACTGCAAGAGAACCCCCAAACACAAACCCTCTCAACCAATCAATAGAAGAGATATAAAAAAGCCCTCATTTATGTTTACAGCCTTGAGCAACCCTTCACACAGCATAAAAATAAATAAATAAATAAACTAAACGGCTACACAAGCTAAAGATAATTAGCTTAACAAGGATGACTTCGAACTGAAATGTGAGGCTTTTTTCTTTTCTTTCTTTAGGAAAAATATAGGTGATTTTTATTTTGAAGCGGCTCACATTTGCTAGTATTAGAAAATTGAAAACTATGTAAATTTCAGCTTTGCTGAAATGTTTGCTTTCCTTTTTAGGTTCACAACAATATTAACCACTGCCATCAGTCAGTATTACATTCAGATTTGAGAAAATCTGTAGCATAAAACTGTGCTCTGGAATATCATGTGAAAATCTTAATTAATTTAAAATGTATTTACATTCAAGGAGGAGTAAAGCATACTCTTAAATAATAAAGGCAAATAACAGTTATATGTATAAAATGGGGGGAAGGAAAATCATGAGCCTGTTTTCACAGCTCATTTTTTTAAAGGTTTATTGATGATACGAGTCACGTTTAAGGAAGTTGCACATTTTCTATGCAGAAGACTTATGTCAGATAATTAAGAACAAAAAGCCCCCATAGTTAAATAGAAGGGTTGTGGCAAAACCTCATAATTTATTTCAACTTATTCCTCAGTTATCCGGTTTGCCTAGAATCCTACACTTCATACCGTTAACAGACACCTGAGGTATAGTGGTTGGTTAGTGGTTAGCTCTAGCTTTTATTTTAATTGTTCTTTTTTTTCCACTTTGTCAAAATAGTGATGCTAAGGCATTTTTGAACTCATTAGCCTACAGAGACATTAAGAGCAAATATACATATTACTTGTTTTATATATAACTGGAGTATTTTCTAATTTTGGTGGAATAATCTATTGTATTGTGAAAATTAAAGGGAATAAGGAACTATACACAGAAACCAAATTAGAAGAGTACAGATCTATAACCCAGTAGAATAAAATTTGACTGTTACAATCAAACAGTTTTGGAAGAAGTGTGAAGTTGTTCAGGATGGCTGAGATAAGTAGAATTTGGAGCAATGAATGATATTATTTTCATCCAGTAATAGAACGATTAAAAACAGGTTAGTTGGGCAAATGAAGTTTGAATCCACTGGGTTTCCAGGACTGGGAATTAAAGAAAAGAAATCAAGAGTTGGATTGCTAACAGGTCAAGAATGGAAAATAGGTTACAATTTCCCAGATTTAAAAAAAACAGCATAAAAATTATATGATTTGTAATGAGACACAGATCTGGCTCTAAAGAATCCAATAGTTTCCCATGACTTACTAGGTGGTAACTATATAGGAATACCAATATTCATGTTAAAAATCGGTGACTTTAGTCACTGTAGTTTTTTAGGGGCAGCCCAGTCGTTAGATAATGGATCAAGCTATCAACCTAGAAAGGCAGTTGTAGCAGATACTTCTAATTTGTACTCAATATCTACTTTGCCTTCTTCCTGGCAAATTGAACAAATTGTTTTTTGGGGTAGGGAGGGATGAAGTACATAGAAGGGCAATATGCCCCACTAAAAATACTTGCCTTCCCAAACTCCCCTACAGTCAGAGTACCCTTGTGACCCAGTTAATTTTGAGGAAATGTAAATGGAAGTCCTTGGAAAAGGTTTTCTACAAAGCCCTTCAGGCTTTCTGCCACAAAACCTTATTCCTCTTGTCCAAAATGCAGAATCACTGTGTATGGAAGATACCCACTCTGAGACCATGAGGTCAAAATCATACTCTAAGGATAGAGAAGCAAGAGGAAAGAAGGAGTCTAAATACTTGACATTTTCCTACTGGAGTTACACTAGCCCTGCATCACCTACCTCTGAGCTTCTTATTAAATCTGAAATGTAAACGATATTCTGTTTAATCCGATGTAAGTCAGGTTATCAGTTTGGGGAAGCTAAATACATACCTAATACATAACTAATTTCTGGGAAGGATGATTACTTAGGTGAGCAAGTTAGCAATCTTGGGCTCTGGGGGAGACATTTATTCTTAAGGAAAGTCAGTAACATATTGTCCAGAACTGTGATTTTAATGAGTCAGGATATGCTTTGGGTTCCTCCAGAACCACAATGCATTTTAGAAAGTTAAGGCAGTTGCTTTAATACAGGCACCTATTAAAGACAATAATTGGGAAATAAAGCTATCCAAGGCCCTTAAACAAGAAGAAAATGCCTTTGAGTAAAGAATGTTATGGCATTGAAGGGAAGTGTTCTCTCTTTGTCCTCCCTAAGCATGCCAGGGAAAAGGAAGAGAACATTCCATTTTCTAGAGATAAGGAATTAGAACCTGCCAAAGACACACTCTCAATCAGGTGGGTCTCTGAAGTGGGCTTATTATAATAAACTCATCTTCCCGGGGTATATACCTAAGTGTGGGTAGGTACAGCTGATATACATTTATCTGTCCATTTATTCATTAAAGTATGAAATAATTTATTTATCTAACAAATATTCATTGAGTACCTACTCTACAGCAGGATGTGTACCAGGCCCTGAGCTCATCCAGAAAGAAACATTTGGGGACTTTGTTCTAGTTGAGGAAAGGAGTCTTTGAGGTTATTGCCTCCTTATCTTGAACTGGGCTGATCCCAATCCTCTCCTGAAGTCCATGAAAGGATGATATGTCCCTCGTGACTTATAGAAACTGCCCTGTCAATGGGATTGAATTGGAGCTGAATAAGTATTCTTACGTCAGTTAATATAGTTTCATACTCAGAGGGTTTCAAAGCAGCACTGTGCACAATTCAGACACGCTTATCGACCAACGTGCTTACCACCTATTTGGCAGATGCTGTTTATAAAGTTTTTAAGAAACAAATATTGATCCAAAGAATCCCTTGCATTTAATATTCTATCATTCTGGAAGGCCACTATTAACTTTGATGTACACATGCAATTACCTGTCTGACTAAAGAGTTTCAATTGCCCTAACTCTTGGTCACCACACCATGATTAAATGCATAGAAGCAACAAGTTGTTGACTTGGGCAGCCAGAAAACCACTGTGGCATAAGATTGATAGTTATATCGCCTACCAAACAATGTCTTTGTCGTTGCTTCCTACAGTCCTCAAAGTCCCAGATAAGAATTTAAAGCTGGATTTTGTTCTTACTTCTGTGTACATGTTATTTATGCAAATGCAAATAAAATTTATCTAGGAAGAATCCAGAAGGTCCCCAGAGGACTGAAGATTGTTTAAATTATTGTAGAGCTCATAAAACACATTTTCAACTGGCAGGGCATCCTCTTCATCAGACTACCATATGCTTCAAAGTAGGAAAAATTAACATGCATAAATGTAAAGTCTTGCATGTAGGTTTGAGAAAGTCAATAGCATAAGCACAGGATGAGGGAGACCGGATTCTGTAGTTTTTAGTGTAAAAAAGTACCACGAGATTTTCACTGAACAAAAAGGTAATCATAGACAACAGTTTGATGCAACTGTTAGAAAAATTGCTTGAATTGAATTGTAGTATGCAGTACATTTTTCTGCACTTTACATAAGACACCTATAGAGTATTGTTTGACATGCTGGGTTCCCTGTTTTAAAAGATACATTGACAAAAAGAAGAATGACCAGATGCTCAGAAAAGCCATAGATATGCCTTATTGGCTTTGCAGCTAGAGGAAGAGCCGATAGGTGGAAACATATTAATAAAGAAGCAGATTTGAGCACTAACGTATGTGAACTGAAGGTTCCAGAAAGAACCTTCTAGAAACTAGAAGGGGATTCGGAACTAATGTGCATTTCCAGAAAGTAATTTCTGATTTATTCTCCTGTCCTGGGATCTTGCCTGTGGACATGTCCTCAGATAAAAAAATAATGGAGCTTGTGAGAAATAATAAAGAGAGCTTTAGGTCTAATTGTCAGCCAAGGAAACTGAAAGTAGGTTCCTATGCAAGAGCTGTCGAGAAGAAGCACAAAGGCTACCCTCTGATGTATATGGCTGTTACCCTGGCTGGCAAAGTAACTCATCCCCAAGTACCTTCTTGAGGAGCTAAGCAACTATCCACAGGAAAGTAGACATATTTATTATTTTATGTATCTTCAATCATATGTCCTTAGCTCCAGGGAAATGTATTCCATGTTCTTCAGGAAGGGGTGCAGGAGGGAAGTACCATAACACATGTAAGACAAAATAATTCTAACACTAAGAAACTGAGAATGTATGGCCACCGGTTTTGAAGCCTAAAAATAAATAGTCTAAAACAAGGGAAGAGAGGAGACCTCTTTGGAGAATATAGAAGGGCAAGGTCAATATGATCTGAGAAAAAGGTGGGTGGTGAAGTAATCATAGCAACAGCAGACACAGAGTAAAAGGGCAGATGTGAAATAAACCAAACAAATGCATACATTAACTTACTGTATATTATGTATGTTCTATGTATTTTCCATTGGACTCTGTTGCAATTAGACTGTACTAACCAAATTATCAACTTCTGGCTAAGTTTATTGTGTGCACTCTATTTGATAATAAGCATAAAGAGTTTCATCCGTGCTCAATTAGAAATCACCTGGGCAAATGTTACAGGAGGTTAAAAAAATTCTACAATTCCAAATACATAGGCTCAAACAAATTCAAATAGCATGATGTTACCTGTCTTCTGTATTCTGGTAGAATTGATGCATAGCTACCTTAGGTACTCTTCATCTGAAAAAGTAGCCAGTTTTTGAAGTTCTTTATGATTTCTGACTATAATTCCCCTCCACAACATTCCCTATGGTCTCAAACACTCACATATCTGAAGCAAACTGGCATTTCTATAGGAGGTGATACTGAAACAACCACTGAACCACAACTCCCACGGGTTGCTATTAGAAGTGGTGACCAGCATTCCTTACTACTCATCTCTGTGAGCTCTGATGTTTCCTAAAAGTACACAGACCAATCATGGTCTTAATCTCCCAGTGTCAGAGAGGAGGAGAGGTAGGGGAGGATCATAAAATCACAACATAGAGGAGGTCATACGAACTGAGCAAATTGGAGAATGCAGATAAAAGACCAAAAGAAAGGTATAAAATGAATAATAGCCACGGTTAACAGGCAAAGACAAACATATCTCTTGATAAAAGGTATTTATTTATTCTAGTTATTGAAGACTCTCCTCAATTTCTACCTCTTCCACGATTTCAGCCATGATTTTATCATGAGCTTAGCCACCATATAGTTTTTCCTTTCTGTGTGTACAGACTATCTCTACAGCTAGACTGCAGCTGCATGAGGGTAGGGCCAATGTCTCATGATTTTCTGGTTCTGCATTACATTAGCAGGTGTTCCTTTCAAAATGCAGTCTGCCAATTACTCACAGCACTTTCATGTGAAACCACGATTTAAAGTTGTACTTCACCCTGGACTTACTGAATTTCTGAGGATGTGCTCAGGAATCTGCATTCGTAACACAAGACTGGACAACACTAGTGTCACAAATATTTGCTAGCCTAAGGCCTTGCACAGAGCAGGTGCTTGTAAATGTCTGGTACTGCTGTTAAGATAATGCTTTCTGGCATGTCCATAATAGTTTATGAGAAACAAAGAAATGCTGATTTGCTCAGTGTGTCCTCTGTCAGCCACTAGATAGTAAATGCCCTGAGGGTTGATGTCTTGCCCAGATGGTTCTTTGTATCTCCTTTTAAATTTTTTTCTATAGCACTAGGCACTTCCTACAATGCACCATAAATAAGATATGATAAAAAGGAAAAAGAGAAAGGTGAAGGAGGAGGAACGGCGGGGGGCGGGGGGGGCGGGGAAGACGAGTTTATGGTTGGGAGGGACAGAACAGGAGGTTATTCCAAAAACTTCTTTACTTTGATGGACTGGAATTCAAAAGAGCTAATGAAGTTTCTACTTAATTTTTTCTACTTAATTCCTTTGCTCTACACTTACTAACACTGAGAATTATCCCCTATGGTATTTTTGAGATTACTAAAGACAGTCTTCCTGTGATAAACTATAATGGAAAAGAATATGAAAAAGAATGTATATATATGTATAACTGAATCACTTTGTTGTAGAGCAGGAATTAACACAACACTGTAATTCAACTATACTTCAATAAAAAATAAATTAAAAAAAAAAGACAGTCTTGTGTGAATTGAAGATAGACCACATTTTGAAGGGCTAGCATAAAAAAAACCTGTATTATAATAGTAAGGAAATGTTGGTCTCTATTTCTCCTCCTAAAATCGATTTAAAGGAAGTCATTTCCATTTCTATATGCACATGTATGTTTGCATATGTATGTATGTATAATTACTTCATATGGATAAACTCAGCAATGATCTCTGCCAATTAAGGGCAGTGCTAATGAGCTGTAAGATGGACTCACCCAGTCACTCATGCCTTCCAATTGTCTTGTACTGCAAAAGGCATTCCTCGTCTTTCACTCAGGTCTAACTCCCACGCAGATCTTCTGTGCTCTTGTTTTATTATTACAAATAGACAAAAATTAAAATTGGAAATCAAGACTTGAGAACATGTTTATGTCTAAACCAATAGGGAAATGAGGCTTTATTGCCTCTATTCAATAGGATTCAATTTTTCAAATTGTGAGAAGACCCCTGCTTTCCATGTCCATTTTGTCCTACTGAGGATGGGTCTTATACTCAAGAACTGCTTTCTAACAGAACATCAAATATACATGTGTGTGTGTGTGTGTGTGTGCGCGTGTGTGTATAAGAATGGAAAGATCTATCTACGTTAAAGATCTCTCATCACTGCACATTAATTATTTAGGATTCTGTGGCCTAGATGGGTTAAGTGATTACTCAGAATTGCAAAGTTAATTAAATTACAGATCAGATTCTTTTCCTGGGATGTATGAATAAGCTTTGTGTGTGTGTGTGTGTGTGTGTGCGCATGTGTGTATAAGAATGGAAAGATCTATCTACGTTAAAGATCTCTCATCACTGCACATTAATTATTAGGATTCTGTGGCCTAGATGGGTTAAGTGATTACTCAGAATTGCAAAGTTAATTAAATTACAGATCAGATTCTTTTCCTGGGATGTATGAATAAGCTTCAAGGGGACCAAGAATCTTCAAAATTATGTGCAAATTTTTTGTGTGCATCTGTGCATTTTTGTGGAGACAGGATCCATAATTTTATCAGACTCTCAAAATGTTCCTCAACGTAGTTGGGATAATTACTGCTAGAACTGTAATTTATAAAATATTTGTAGAAACTAAAGAAGAATAGAGTTGAAGGTCATGAAACCCAAACTTCCAGTCAATACTATTCTTAGGTAATATTTCTGGTGGAGAGCACGCAACCTCTACCTGGGATCTTCAGATAGCTAACAATTTACCACCTCTCATGTTAGCAATGTTCAAAGCTCTAATTATTAGAAAGGGATTCATATCTCTGTACACTTTCCTTTCTATATTTTCTCACAAAGGTCCAAGTACTGCCTTTCACAGCCACAAAAAAGAGCCATTTTTGGCTTACTCAGAATGTCTTTCAAATATTTGAAAATAACAGTTATATTCCCTAGAATCTATGCTTCTCTGTTCAAAACAGCCTCAAAGTTGCTATTCTAGACTCATAGACATTTAGAGCTGGAAGAAACACATTTCAGTTTGTCAATATTCTTTAATAAATATGTAACCAAAAACTGAAAACAATGCCCCACTTGTGACCTGATTAATCTATGACTAGACTATCTCTGGTGGGTATTTTGCCTTTTTTCTTCTTTTCTTTTTTTTTTTTTTTTTTGCTGGGAGGATCATAGTATTTTACTGTCTAACTGGGAAGATCAGGGGTTAATGACTTTTCCAGAAGTTTCCCATCTGAAATGCAACAGAGCAAAGGGCATGAACTTGGACATTCACACCCAACTCTAGATAGTTACATTTCCAAATTTAATAGTAATGGGGTTCACATAAATAAAGCACCTGAAATTTCCAAAAGAGAAACATTACACATTCTTATTTTATATGAAAAATCTGGCATTTTTTCCACAGGTTAAGTCAGAAACGAAGAATGGACTACCTCAGATTTACAAAATGAGTAGAGAAAGGATGACTTAGAATATAAAGTTTTTCCATTTCAAGTGTCAGAAAAATTATTGTCAGATTTATTTGATTTAAAAGTTCCAAAACCACTTCCTTGCAATGTATACTCACAGCCCAAACTTCAACAATGTAGCACCAATCACACAAATAATTTAAACCTAGTAAATGGACAAAATGAAAAATTCAGTCTCTTTCCCCATTCCGATATTGATTTTCTTTTTTTTTTTTTGCGGTACGCGGGCCTTTCACTGTTGCGGCCTCTCCCCTTGCGGAGCGCAGGCCCCGGACGCGCAGGCTCAGCGGCCACGGCTCACGGGCCCAGCCGCTCCGCGGCACGTGGGATCCTCCCAGACCGGGGCACGAACCCTCGTCCCCGGCAGGCGGACTCCCAACCACTGCGCCACCAGGGAAGCCCTCCGATATTGATTTTCTACGTCAACACTCCCCAAAGACTGTTAAGAGGAACACTAATCCTAACAGATGCTCAGTGAAGATAAAAGACCGACAGCTAAATACATTACAAAAACATCCCCTACCACATCTGCTTCTTCGTGATCCCCACTGCAAATTACACATTTCAGGCTCCAAGACCCACCCCTTTTAAAGACACCTATTAGCATCCCACAACAGCAATGTTGCCCAAAACACATTTGGGGAATGACTGTACCACACTGAGCCAATTAACCAAATTTCTATCAATTCTCTACTTTATGTTTTAATACCTTAACAAGTATGAGTGTATACTCTTGGGTAGTGAGACTTGTGAGTATACATTCTCCTTTATGATAGACATTTCCTGTGCCTGGGTCCTGGTGAGTCACAGCATACCCTATGGAGGAGTTAGGCTAGGCCACAGGTTTTTTTGGTTTTTTTTTTTTTTTTTTTTTTTTTTTGGCCTCAGATTTAGATAGATGAAGCCTCTAAGATCAGGCTGGAAATTGATGTTCCTCTTCTACTCCTAGCAGTAGATGGCTAAGTAAACTCATTCCTTCCCCAGCCCCCATATTCTCACTTGCAGAAAGATCTAAGAATGATAGTGATAAAGATTCAGATTTGTGAGGGAGATTTCACTTTGGCTTCAAGTCCATGTTGGGTGCGCTTTAATTACATCTTCTAGAGAGTTCTGCATGGAAGGAATTTAGGCACACATTTTGTGTTGTTCTCTGAGAATCCTGGGAGAGTAGGGAGTCCCAGAAGAATAGTACTCAAGACATTTCTAGGTCATGGCTATAATGTCCTTATCAAAAGAGCACCAAAGTTACTGTAGTCATAGTTTTTCTGCTTGTTTTTTTTTCCATATGTTTTAAAAATTCACATTAAAGTATCTGCAGGTGAATGAGGCAATGTTCTGGATTTGCTTCAAAACAATCCAGTCAGAGGATAGAAATGGAAGGGGTTGAAGTTACAGATAAAACAGTATTAATCTGTTAGATAAATGTTAGAACTGGGCGATAGATTCATTTGGATTCTCTTTACCTACCTGTTCTCGTTATTGTGATTGATATGTTCTGTGATTAAAGTTAAATAGTAATAATAACGCACCAAAATCTCACACAGAACTTCCAACTCGTATAAATAAACTCATAGACATGAGTGTGAGAGTTGGAGAGTTTTTGCAAAATGGTCAAGGCATTCACTATTGTAACTAACAGTTTTTGCTGAGGCTGCTATTATCAACTGCAACACCCACGTACACATAGTATTCCTGGGCATAATATCTTTATTTGAGTGATTGACCCCATTTGACCAAAGAGAAAATATTAAAATCATCATAAAACTATGTAATTACTGATTGCATGGTAACCTTTATGATATGAAAATTGTAACAGTCAATATCTAATGTAGAGTCAAGAATCATATTCAATATATTGAGGCAATGTTTTTAAAATCCATATTTTGTGAATTGCAAATAATTCCAGCTTGAATGCTAGTGAATGCAACAAGTTTCTGTAAAAGCTTTTGAGTTTCAGAGGCTTCCTTTTGACAGATTTCTTAAGTTATGGAACGCAGCCATCAGCAGTCTGTAGAAAAATGAAATACTGCAAGTCTATTTTTATGCAGCTGGGATCAAGCTACTAAATGGATCAAAAGAAATAATTTCTTTGAAGAGGTGGCTGTTGACACCAGTGCCCTAAAAATAAGTGCAATTTTGTGGGTACAAAAACTTGTTTATACTTCAGTGGAAGTAACTATAGATAAGTTTCCATATATACACTTGCACCCAATATATATCGGATGCCACTCTGAACATATTTTAATATACATCAGTTTAACATCACTGCTATTAAGTGGAAATTGCATGCTAGTTCCTGAATAATTGGCACAGTTAATGACAATTATTCCTACTAGGCTTAGCTTATTGGTTAATAATAAAAACAACCAAAATCATTACCCAACTCTTACTCTGTGCCAAATACCAGCTAAATACTTTCCAATATTATTTTATTTTATCTTTGAGTTAAATTTGATTTTAATAACTAGCTATTATTACCACGATTTTATAGATGCAAAACTGACTCTTTGAGAGAGTTTAAAGTGTAACTTGCCAAAGGTTATAAAGCTAGTATGTCTCTGAGTTGGAATTTGAATGCTAGTCTAATTCCAAAGCTCTTAATCACTAAATTATATGCTATCCTTTTAGGTTAGATAGCACATCAACTGATTCTAAAGTATAGGAAAAAATGTTAAGAAACAAGAGTATCGTTTTAAATCTCACTGAATGTGAAAGTAAGCTTCTTTACTAAAAATTTTGTAAATTGAACAACTATAGCAATAAACAAGGGATGCTGAAAACTACAGAGTTCAAGTGTAAGGAAGAGCCAAGATAGATAAATAATGTCACATAATAAAATTTTTCATCACAATAAAAAGTCAGAAAAAAATAAAACAGGGTATAAGAGGGATGGTTGATCTAGGAGTGCAAATGAAAAAAATTTAAATAGTTTTTTGAAAGGAAATTATTTCAGATATTGAGCTGCATGAGCTCCTTGTAAATTTTGGAGATTAATCCTTTGTCAGTTGCTTCATTTGCAAATATTTTCTCCCATTCTGAGGGCTGTCTTTTTGTCTTGTTTATCGTTTCCTTTGCTGTGCAAAGGAAACCATTTCAGGCTCTGAAGTAAAAAATAAATACAAACACTTTACAGATAATAATAAACAAACCAACCAACAAGCTCTCAAAGTAGAGTTACATAGACTTAGTTCTAGAGGACAAAAACTCCTCCAGGTAGCCTCTGACTCATTCAGAACTTCTATTATGTAAAGACTAGAGGATGCTGGCTGTAGCAAGCCTTTACCTTCAAAGTCCTGTGGGAAAAACCAAATGACTAAAGAAAAATTTAGTTTAAAAGACAATCTAAGTACAATAATATTAGACATTATCTAAGGTTAACAAAATAAGATGCAAAAAGCAAAAAAAAAAAGACTAAATTTTTAGAGATAGTGTTATATTAGGAAAAAACTACACTCTGCAATTAAATGTTAATTAAATATTTGGATATACATAACTCCTCTATATTGTTGAGGGGGAGAATATAAAGTAAATGGTGAAGAAGATGATCATTTTTATTTATTTATTTATTTATTTATTTTTGCGGTACACGGGCCTCTCACTGTTGTGGCCTCTCCCGTTGTGGAGCACAGGCTCCGGACGCGCAGGCTCAGCGGCCATGGCTCACGGGCCTAGCTGCTCCGCGGCATGTGGGATCTTCCCGGACCGGGGCACGAACCCGTGTCCCCTGCATTGGCAGGCGGACCCTCAACCACTGCGCCACCAGGGAAGCCCCTATTATTTTTTTAATAGGTGGAGAAAGTACATTTTACAAACTCTATTTGAGGCTTCTAAAAGGCATATAGAGAGTATAAGAATATTTCCTACTATGTAAGTTTGAAAGAGAGGGAATCAGTTTTGATGAAAACTTGTTACTTTAATGGTTTAGATTGTGAGCAAAATTGTCTCCTTCGTGCTCTATTGGCAGCAGTTCTAAGACGTACTCCACCAAAATTTGAAGTAGGATTGGAAAAAAAATGTAGGGAAATTACAACAAACCTCCCAACAAAGATCCCTTCAACTTTACAATACACTTAAGCTACTCAGGTTCTGCTGGTGGATTTATACAAACATTGGTGAAGTGCAGGTTTACTGAGTTTTGATGCTGTGGTTTTTAGAACAACTTGATTTTGGAGACAAGGAAGTTTTTCTATTCTTTGTTGTTCAGGAAGGGATGAGCTAAGAGATTTAGCTCATAAAAATTCAATTAATTCAATTAATAAAGTAATGCAGACGAATAGTAGACATAGAAATAATTCTACATGGATGATGACTGAGCATGCCATTCGACAGTACTTTGTTCCCTTGGGATCTGGAGATTTTGCTGTAGAGTTTAGGATCATAGATTTTTAGAGCTGAAGGATGACCCGATAACAATTTCAATCTTCTCAGCTTACCGATAAGTGCATAAGTCTGAGAAAGATGAACCGGTTCTCTATGTGACTCTCAACAGGTCACACAACCTCTCTGGGCTTCAGTTTTCACATCCTTAAAATGAAAAGTTGGGACTTGTTCATCTCCGAAGTACCATCATGTGAAACACAAGACGGTTTCCTAATCTATTAAAAGATAGAATGAGGTAACGGCAGACATTAAATTGAGATCTCAATCCCCACCCCCAAACCGCCTGGTCTGACCAGTCCAGTTTGTGTTCTGACACTTGCTCACATATTTGACCGTCATTACACACTTATGAGATGTATAAGTGAAATGATGTGAAAAATATCCCAGAGAAGTCACACACATTTTAGAAGGGTCAATTTATGAGGAATGAGTAAAGTGGTTGAATCTGAACATTTGTGTTAATTCCAAACAAAGGCGATGGAAAGTGGGAAAGAAGAAGATTGCAGCTCTGTAAGGTATAGGGAGAAGGACGAGTCAGCAGTAATCAGGATTTTTCTTTTTAATTGTTCAAGTTCAAGGACTATCATTTAGCTCTATGACTCTAGGCAGCTGCCAAGAGTCGTGGAATCTTGATCTCAAGAGTCAACTAAAACAGGCTAGACCATGTAGGCACAAAGGAAAAGAGAAGCATGAAATATAGGTATTCAGTATTGGTAAGCTAGATTGGCCATGTAAATATTCACTTGTCAATACAGCTGCTACCTAAAGAATCTAAAGAACGGAGGCCTGGCCTAGTAACTGGCTTTTCTTCTTTTGGTGTGATTTTCACATGTGGTCACCTAGTAATTCCAAGAGAATTTGCTGTAGGTAGATGCTGGTAACCATTGACTATAATAACTTAGGGCTATTAATAATATAGGAACAGAAAGAGGGAGAAAGCTATAGCAATAAAAGTATATGGCTGATTCCTAATTTTGTGAACAAAATAAAGCTGTTTATTCTGAACAGTGATTGTGAACTTGAAATTTGTGAAGGGAATTCAAGATCAGATCAGGTAACTTTAGGAGGAAAACCTTTCCTGACCCAGTTAGACTATTATGTTCTGATAAGGCTCCCTTACTTCACACACATATTGCTTCCAGGACTTTCCTCTCATGTGACTTTACAAAAATTTGTGGGATCATTTGCTTAATGTACATTTTCCCGTATTTTCCAGAGATGACTCTGCCTTATTTATTGGTGTAGTTCCAGCAGAGTATCTGGCACACAGCAGACATTCAATAAGTGTTTGCGAAAAGAAGAAATGTCCACACTGTAATGTGTTTGAAGAGAGGAGAGAAATGAAAAGAAGAAAAATGACTATTGAGAAGAAAGAGAGAGAAAGGCATAGTTTAGAGGAAGGGGAGAAGAGAGATGGACAGACATCAGATTGTCAGGATGACTTTCAAAACTGACCCTTTGTTTCACACATTGGGGGACCCAGGGCAAACCCCTGAGGAGTCAATGTACTCACTTCCTCTCCCTGACCCACATATATTTTTCTATCCCTGACACATATTATACTTCCTTAGGAGTGTTTGCAGAGAAGGGCTAGACAAAAGAGGATGGAAAATGAATATTAGAGAGACTGACAGGGGAAAATAACAAAGAAACAGACTCTACTGTGTACGACTCCACAGTCAAAGATTTTCAACCTCCCGGAGAATCAGACTAGCTTGCAGGTAGAATATTGACTGCTAGGCAGAGCACCATGGCTATAAAACAGACCACTGAGCTAGGCAATAAAAAACAGAGAGAGAGAATGAGAGGTTTAATGTTTTGTTTATGTCCCCTTTATAGCGTCTTTGAGATTCTCTGCAGTCCCACAGCTAGCTTTAGTTCATATGCTTTTCTGATTAAGGCAGTACATACCAAAGCAATCTAATATTAATGTGCAATTTGGAAAAAAATTAGGCGAGTGTAGAAAAGGAAGGAATCTTCACAAACAGTGTAACTAAATAATAACAGGATACTGGACTTGCTTAATTCTTTATTAAATACATGCTTTATTGTAAGTCTCTAAAACATCTGTAACTCATTTTAAACACTCAGTTCTACCATATTGTGTTTAGTGACACTAATCCTTGTTTAGAGCCTAATTCTTTGAGAGTAAGATTATGTTCCCAGTGAACAGTTATAAGTAGTTACAGGTTTTATTATAACAGCCCTGAACACAGATTTACAAAAATAATAAATGAAAAAAATGTAAATGTAAATGACTAGGATAATATCCAATAGGAAGAAGATCTTTATTTAAAATGAAGTGTAAATCTTGACTGATGAAATGCCCCTGAAAGTACTTCCAAGAATTGTTTTTTAAACACTTCATGAAGAACTAAAGTACTGTTTTGAATTTAAACACTGGTTTTACAGTTTGTCACTTTACCATTATACAATTTGTAAGGCCTGGAGAAGTTTGGATACTGGATGCAAATTTACTCAAGTATTCAATATTACACATTGCTGGGAAATGATTCTAAATATATCTATATCTATCCATATAGATATATATCTATCTACATAGACAGATATATAGATATATGTTTTCCTCCCTAAAGATTCTATTTTAATTTTGCTAATACTGAATAACACATCATGACTATCTCAACTGTCAAAATAGTCCTAAGGCATTGGTAAAATTGTTTCAAATAAGTAGTTGTTTTGGAAACGTTTCGACATATTTGGCTGCAATCTTTACATTGATAAAAATATAGAGTGGTTAAATGGAGAAATTTGGAAGACAGAGAGGGTTTTATTTCTGGCTCAGCCATTTACTGTTTGACTAAGCCTCTGTTTTCTCATCCATAAGGAGGGAAAAATACCCAAGCACTAGGGATTGTGTCAAGATTAAATAATGTGCCATGTGCAAAATACACAGCATGGTACCCAGTATATAATGTGAACTCAGTAAATGGCAGCAATTTATAAATATAATAAGTGATTGCTAGTATTAAGAATAAAAGCCACCCATTACCGAGTCGCATTCTTATCATTACAAAGCTTGACATCTATCTCAATTCTAAGAAAGACTATTAACTACCTCCTCTCTTCTGTGAATTTCTACTTATCACATATTATCATCACCAATAACTATTTCTTGTAAGCCTAATAAGCATAAGGTATTACATTAGGCCCTCTAAAGAATACAGCCAGAATCAACCATTCTCTCATGGGGGCCACTATCAGATCTTGTACTTCCTCTCTTATGGAAGTAATATTCTATGTTTTGATTATTTATTTGTATCTTATTTAAGCTATTGGATAGAGAACTCTTCATGGATAGGTTTTTACTCTGTATTACCAGCATCTAGTATTAATGTCTGGAACATTAGACATGTCCATCCAAAGTTGAAAGAATTAATGGAACAATTCTAGCTTCAAACAGTTCAAGTTGAGGAGAGACGATATGAATATTAAAAAAAAACCCTACAGAATAAGACAAGGTCTCATTTATTTACATGAGAAGAAATCTGTCCTCTTTGCACTGGTGGACTGCTATGGTTAATTTACTAGGGTAGTAGTGTTCTATCATTGCGACAATATTCTGGGTGGTTACCTTCTATGCTGTGTTTGAAGAAATGGGTTGCAAGATGAGAGGGAGGAGGGAACTCTTGAAGAATAAATTACCAAAGAGTACCTGGGGGAAGAATGGGATCATTCACTGGGCTGAGAGCATGCGGGTCTTGTTAGTTTTGTGAGGAAACTGAAAGTAGAAATTGGAATTTAGTGAGAGGTCTAAAGGGGACTCAAGCTTTTAAACAGGAGGAATATTTGCTTTTGGCTGTGGAAAGGAGCTAGAATAATATAGCATGGCACCCAAGAGAGTAATGCCCATGAAGAGAAACTAGCTCGAGATACTAATTTTAAATGCAAGGTGAAGGAGACAAGCTTAACCTAATGGTAGAACCAACCTCCTTGGCCTTACCAGTCAACTAGCAAATATGTTCCAGCGTCAGCCAATTGATCAAAGGGACCTTTGCCAGGAGGAGGTGCAGAGATTCCAAGGTCTGGAGCCATAGATGTGTTCTGTAGGAATGACTTTAGATGGGCCTTTGAGCTAGTACAGGATCCTATGTATCACAGCAAGGACTATTAAAGGCAAGACAGAGAAGTTATTTAGTCTTCTGACCACTGGATCTGAGGTAGATTCTGAAAAGCAGATTCTGCAAGGCCCAGAATAGCCATATATTTCTATATGGTAAAGTTTGGAGTCTGGGAAGGCGACATAGGGAGCTTACTCTCACACCTACAAAAGAGGACAGTTGGGATTTATCTGAGGTTAACGTCTAGGAAGATTGGCTTGACTTTCAGTACAGGCAGAGTACAGAGTGGTTCAATCTCTGACCAGGACTAGAATTAGTTAAGAGAATTAGAGAATTAAATTAGAATTAGAGAATTAAAGAGAATTAGTTAAGAAGGGGGTTATAAAAGAAAGTCCTATAACTCATATTTCAATGAAGATCAGGAAACTTTATCACTAGTACACAAAGCCTGGTACAGAGTAGGCACTCGATATCTTCTTGCTAAATTAATTTCTCATTACTCTGTTACTTCCATTGTGTTGATTTGTCTTTAAAAACTAATCATGATTTTAATTTTGAATGGAGATTCATTTTCTTACGATATTGGGTTATCAAGGGAAAAATAGCAAATAGCAGTTAAGTATCGACAGTCTTTGAAAATCTTTTAAGAATTTTATAGATTCCATTTAGCTGTGAATTACCCTGGGACATGTGAGGGGAAATGTACACCAGTATATACTGGAAAAATGATAAGGCCAAAACTAGACTGCCGTTCTCCAAAAGGACAGGGAAACAAGAAGAAAACTTCTCTCTTGGGCTTTATCACTTATTTTTCTTTGATGTTTATTAAGTGCATGCAGCATGCCAGATCTGAAATAGCCGATGGCCAGGAAGCTTTTCCTCCTGGACGGGCATAATTTCTCCCAAGGTAATGATTTATCATCAAAGTCTAACACGGAAGCAAAAGATCAGCTACACAGGCATCCATCTGCAACTCCCCACAGGCAGACACTCTGATCCAAGTCTGGATTGGGAAGGGACTAGGCAGTGGGAGGGTGGACTTACTGTGGAAGTCAGATGACTCTGGATCTTTATTCTAATGGAAAGTCATGGCTTTCCTTGGTAATGCTGCAAAGGCTAACTTAGAATTAACCAACCCTTAGGAAGAGGTCTGAAGTTGCCTTAGTCTCAGTATACTTTTTCTCTTACTCAGGATCTTTCCAGATTTAACCCCACAGTATTTAACTTACTCATTTGCATTTGCTTACTTTTCCTTAGAATTATTTCCATTGTCTTGTATGTTCTTGGTCATAAGCAACCTGAGGGTAGGTATTACTCATTTTCCTTTTCATGTGATTCGTTCAGAGTCAATCAAGTTGTGGAATGAATCGATATTTTTAAATTAATTAAACAAGGAGGTCATTATACTCAGGTGACTCTAATGCTATAGCAGCCTCCTTAAGCAAACCCAAACCTACATCTGTAAATGCCTCAAGGTTAAGAAGTTGAAACCTAAGGACAGCCAATCATAGTCAACTAGGCTTTAAGCTATAGCCAATCAAAGTATTTCCTTTTTGTGCTTCTGCACTTTCTGTACACAAACCTTTTCCATGGCTCCTAACCACTTCTGGTTTGGCACTGCAAAATTTGAATATATTTTTGCTCAAAGAAACTCTTAAAAGTTTTAATATGCCTAAGTTTATCATTTAACAGTATGAATTTGGATTTCCCTAAAACTTTGAATCCCAAGTTAAGTCTCTTTAGTACAATATTGCAAGAATTTCAGTAGGGAAGAAATAATCAGGACAGAATGTGGTATGCTCTGATCATTCAGTGTTGAACTGTACTAGAAAATACTCAGGAAGGCACTTGGAACCCAGGGATCACCTGCCTGTTTCCCATCCAAATTCACCACCACCAGCTAGCACAGGGTGAGTAATAATAATAATTATTACAACAGCAGAAGAAACAAGAAAGAGAACAGTTGCTAACACCGAAAAAAGAATCCATTATCATCCAAATGGTCTGAGATCCCTTAGACCCAAAACAAATGAGATTTTAAGCATCACTTTCCATTGTACATTGGCCACACCTTCCATAATAATGTTATGTTCCTCTATCAGAGGAAATAATCCTGACAAAAGAAAACTGGGTTAAGAGAGGGAAGAAAATGGGTTCTGGCACTACTTGAAAATAACCTATTTTACACATTGGATAAATCTCTTACAGTGCTTCTTTCCTAAACCGTAGAATTAAAAATCTTGGGCAGAATGATCTCTTATGGATCCTTTCACCTCAACTAGTTCATGTCACTATGATTCTAGCTGATCATATCTTCTGACACAGTTTTCCACTACTGGGAAAGTACCACAAAAAGACTGACAGAGAAATGGCAGTTAGTCCATCCTTCTGAGAGTTTTGTTGTAAAAGCCAATTCAACTTGAGCCTACTTCTGCATGTTGCACTTGCCTAGACAACTGACCTTTGTCAGATTTTGCAGATCAGAAGGAAAGTGCACATCACTGCATGCACGAGTAAAGCAACATTTGCATTGTTTGGGGCAGTTTAGAGCATGCACACTGTTCTTGTACACACAGTTAACAATTCACTTCTCTTCGGCAGTATTAAATCTTCTCACGTCAGAGCCTAATAAATCAAATATTCTGTAGACCAAAGCATAGATAACGTACTCAAACGACTTCCTTAATTCAGCACTGCCAGAAAGCATTTGGAAGCAACAGATTTCAGAAGTCTTAGTGATTTCTACATTAAGCTAATGAAACTCAGGCATTCACGCTACCCGGGAATGTTGGTGGCGTGTGGCTTACACCTCAAACCATCTCTGTCAGTGGGTAAACCAGCGGTGGCAAGATGCCATTTTCGTATTTCTTTTTCTGAGCTGTACATTACGACTTTGATTTCTACCACAGCTTATTCCCTTTCTAGGAAACTTTCCAAGCTCTTTCTCACACTGCATAAGATTTGCCGTTTTTCCCCTGCCTCACTCAGAATACCCATGACCAGTATTATCATGTATCTCCCATACTGTTCAACAGTTTTATCGATGGCTTTGAGAAAATTAACAGAAGGCATGCCTCATAAATTTACAAAATGACCCCCAAAGTGAAAAGTAATCTTAAGATAATTAAATTTCAGACAGTTGCCAAGCAAAAAGTGAAATTATTTATTATTAAAATTATATAAACAAAACTTTCTCAAAACACGCATTAAGAAAAGGTGGTGTAAAATATACCAAATACAAATAGTGGTTATATTTCATCACTAAAATTTATATCTAAATATACATATATATCTTTATAGATATTAAATGTATATATCTATAATTATACTAATGCCTAGAGATAGATACATCTCTACATAAAATCTTTCAATTCTTTCCAATTTCTATTTAATCATGACTCCTTTAATGAAAATGTTATTTTAAAAAATCCCTCATAATCAAAATTCACTTAAAAAAATTAAAAAATACCGACCAGACTGATCATTGTAAACAAAATATCATTTGTCAGAGATAAATTTAGAAATTTCTGCACTGAAGATTTAAAACATAAACTATATAAATGAAAAATATTGGAGCTTTGGCTTAATGGTAATACAGCTGCTAAAGACCTTAGAAATGTTAATGGTGATCTCAATGCAAGCCAGTCATGAAATCTGGCTGCCAAGAAAGCTGACGGATCATAGTACGTTAGACACATACATATATTTATTTATTTTTTTCAAGTAATGAGTTTTATAGAAGAGAGAGTGAGCTATTCTCTCTCTTTTCAGCAAACCCAGGATGAAAGGGCAAAAGTCATGGTAAGATTACAGATGAATAAGATTAAGACAGCTAGTGTAGCAAACAGTTTTTTAAAAGCCCCCAAACTGAGGCATTCAAGCAGAAGGTAGTGACAAACTCTCAGGGAGCTACCCCTGCACTGGATGGCTACTAGAGGGGGTTTTCGTAACGCTCTTGTAACTTCAAGTATTTATGATTCCAAGTTGCAATGGAAATGGGATGACAATTACTGTTTCCCACTGAGTCAGGCATGTATCCCCAAGCAGGGGTGGGCTCATGTAGAGGGAGGAATCCTGGGCAAGGCAGAAGAACTCTGGGATCTAGTGGTGGCCTTGAGCACGGTGTCTACCTCTGAACTCTAGTTTCTCTATCTGCTTCCACTTAGTGTTATGTCTCCCAGGGGCTGGGCACGAACTGAATGCTTTACATTCACAATTAGTCTATTCCTCTCATGAGAAATATCATGACCTTTAATTTATAGTTGACAAAACTGAGCCTCAATGATCTGGTAGAGAAAATACCTGAAGTCCTTTCTAGAGTTAGGATTCCTTGACCCCTTGTAAAGGGGACAGTTACAGGTGCCTCAAGTTGCCAACCCAATCAGACAGGATCTGATTCATCCAAAGATTCTTCACATTTACCATGTAACACTCCCTTTATCCATGAATAGCTTTTCCAGTATTGTTAATAAAGCAATAGACTTTATGTAAGGAAGGAAAATGAGACAGTGCAGGAATGGGGGAAAGATTCCTTTATTCGGAGCTAAGGCAATCTGCTTGATATTCCTCATATATTTTAAAATATATCCTATTTGTAACATTTAGAATGGATTTCAGGGAGGAAAAAAAAGTAACCTTAAAAGAGATAGTAAAACAATTTTACGTGAAAAAAGAAAATTCATTTCTAATTAATTGGTATCAATTGAACTTTTTCTCTCACAGGGGCAGTATCCCCAGTGTCCTCAGGCCCCAAACATTTAGAAAGAAGGTGAATAGACCTAATAGCAGTCAGTTTCGTTGTGTCTCCTTAACAATGTAGGAACATGCTGCCCTTTAAAAATATGTATTTTTTTTAACCTTTGCATTTTCTATTTACTCATACCTAAATAGAAAACTTCTGCTAAGGTAGGAGAAGTGAATGAATGCCAAGTTCAGCTCAATTCAGTTACTTGTGCTAAAGGCTAAAATTACAGGAACAGCATGAAGAAATAGTTGACAGCTGAAGTGCATGGTCCTATGAAGCCTCTCTTCAGGGAATCTGTGATTGCTTTTAATGGCATTAAAAAAAAAAAACCAGGTCCTGTTAATTTTCAAGATATTTTTAAACACTCGATTACTTTTAAAACAATCAGTGCCATTATGAACTCCCAGGAGGCTCTGAATTAAGAAATGAATACCTTTATTTTATAACATTTTGCAAAACACTCACTGTGGACAATAAATATCAAATCCACTAGGGGCCTGGGTAATGCAGCACAAGTCCTGAAAAAGTGAAACCTAATGTGATTAGATAATTAATCACAATTAAAATTTTCAATTGATCTTAAAGGAGCTAAATATAAGAACAGTCTGTAGTTTTGTCTTCTTGCAGCCTTTTGCTTTCACCCCCTACAGATTAAAGGTCCATGCTGAGTAAACCATTTTGGAGAAGAACCAGCCGTGACAGATGGGAAGACTACTTCTTTTTGGACATGATTTTCAATTAGACCATTCATAACACAGTGAAGTAAAATAGACTGATTATGAATAAAAAGTGTACTAGAATTGCCATTTAAGCTGCACAGGACTGGTATCAACCTACCCATATGGTAAATATAATGTATCTATACTTGTGATTTGCTTACAATCACCATCAAACATGGCCTTATCTTTAATCTCTTTGATGACCTTCTAGAGGTCATCATTCTGTGGAGGACCTGCCTCAGCTCTGTCAACGCTCGGAACCTGGTGTATGTGTATATTGGTTCTGTCATAGCCACTTGGAGCACATCCAAATGCTGTACTTTATTGCCCTATATACAAACCAGGGTTTGGTTTTTCTGTATCCTGACAGGGAAAACATCTTCCAGAAATGCTCCCCATCAGGGAGTTGGCAGCAACTCTGATATCTGGCTTCTGACAGAAGGGCATTCTCTGAGGAGTGCCATTGCTTTGGAATTATAATTTTATGCTCCTTGAATTCCATTCAATTACATCGAAATTCAGGATATTCATTGAAACTAATCCCGATAGTCTGGAAATGGCAGGACATTGTTCTCTTACCATTTTTCAGATGCCTTTCAATCCCTCTTTTATTCACATATTTATCTGACACCCTTTTATGGAATGTCTCCCACTCACTGAAGAGTCTATAACAGACTTCCCAGTTACAACAGCAAGAAAAGAACGGTTGCTACTCTTGAGAAGTTTATAGATAGTCTAGTTACTTATGTGGTCACCACATTAAACAAAGAAAACACATCATGGAGACTTTAAGAGTATGTCTAAAAGCAGCGCAGTATCTAACCAACTTAATGAGGGGGACATGCTTCAAATCAGTGATTCCGTGTCGTAAGGCAAAAAATAAGGACTATCAAAGCTTTGAATGACGTGACCAGACATCCTGGTGATACACAGACAGATTTAGGCATACACATGAATAGACATACATCTAGTGACAGCGCTCTTCATTAATTGTATTCCTAAAATATGGAATAAAATATAAACACCATTTAGTCCAGTGATAATTCTTAGATGGTTACAGTTACAGAGAGTTGGGAAACAAGTTCTGAGACAAGGTCCACCAGAGTACAAACTATTTATTCACATAACCAATAAAGTTGGATTTCCTGGTATCAGTAATATCTGAACACATCACTGATCTATTAAGTAAACCTCTTGACTGCACCCAAGGGTACAAATTTGTAATACTGACCCTTTCTCTTCCCCCTCTTCTCTTAGCTATTTCCAATTGTTATTCAAATTTCAGATTCAATATAACCTTCTCAGAGATTCATGGCTTAACTTTACTAAGTTGGGCTCCCCTATAATTCCCTTCACTTTCTTTTAAAGCATCTTTCACAATTTCAAACTAATAAACTGCTAATTTGTTGTCAACATCCATCTCCCTCCTTAAATTTCACTAAGTAGATTGACTTCTCTACCTTCTTTGCCAACATATTCCTGTGCTTAGGAGAATAACTGGCACTTACCAGATGCTCCATGAATATTGTTGAAAAAATTGTTGAAATAACTCAAACCCCAAGGCAGGACCTCATATTCAAATGGAATTTTAAATACTGAATTTCTGATTATAGTTGGTGATATAATGGTATCTGGTTTCTTTTCTTGAAAAGGTTAAATTGACAAGTTAAAATTCTAGATTGCTAAGTTAAACTCATCTTTAGAATCATTTATACCATGTTTGTCAATTAAATGTTTACCTCTTACACTAACTAGTTGACATCTTTAACTTTTTTTGTTCCTAAATGGCAGAGTTTGATGTATAGACTACCAAATTATTTTTTTTTTGAATTTTATTTATTTTTTTATACAGCAGGTTCTTATTAGTTATCCATTTTATACATGTTAGGGTATATATGTCAATCCCAATGTCCCAATTTATCCCACCACCACCACCACTCTCCGCCACTTTCCCCCCTTGGTGTCCATACATTTGTTCTCTACATCTGTGTCTCAATTTCTTTCCTGCAAACCAGTTTAACTGTACCACATTTCTACATTCTACATATATGCGTTAATATACGACATTTGTTTTTCTCTTTCTGACTTACTTCACTCTGTATGACAGTCTCTAGATTCATCTACGTCTCTACAAATGACCCCATTTCGTTCCTTTTTATGGCTGAGTAATATTCCATTGTATACATGTACCACATCTTTATCTATTCGTCTGTTGATGGGCATTTAGGTTGCTTCCATGATCTGGCTATTGTAAATAGTGCTGCAGTGAATATTGGGGTGCGTGTGTCTTTTTGAATTATGGTTTTCTCTGGGTATATGCCCAGTAGTGGGATTCCTGGGCCATATGGTAATTCTATTTTTAGTTTTTTAAGCAAACTCCATACTGTTCTCCATAGTGGCTGTATCAATTAACATTTCCACCAACACAAATATTTTCTCCCATTCTGAGGGTTGCCTTTTTGTCCTGTTTATAGTTTCCTTTGGTGTGCAAAAGCTTTGAAGTTTCATTAGTTCCCATTTGTTTATTTTTTGTTTTTATTTTAATTACTCTAGGAGGTGCATCAAAAAAGATCTTGCTGTGATTTATGTCAAAGAGTGTTCTTCCTATGTTTTCCTCTAAGAGTTTTATAGTGTCTGGTCTTACATTTAGGCCTCTAATCCATTTTGAGTTTATTTTTGTGTGTGGTGTTAGGGAGTGTTCTAAATTCATTCTTTTACTTGTAGTTGTCCAGTTTGCCCAGCACCACTTATTGAAGAGACTGTCTTTTCTCCATTGTATATCCTTGCTTCCTTTGTCATAGATTAGTTGACCATAGCTGCGTGGGTTTATCTCTGGGCTTTCTACCCTGTTCCATTGATCTATATTTCTGTTTTTGTGCCACTACCATATTGTTTTGATTAATGTAGCTTTGTTGTATAGTCTGAAGTCAGGGAGTCTGATCTTTCCAGCTCCGTTTTTCCCCTCAAGACTGCTTTGGCTATTCGGGGTCTTTTGTGTCTCCATACAAATTTTAAGATTTTTGGTTCTAGTTCTGTAAAAAGTGCCATTGGTAATTTGATAGGGATTTTATTGAATCTGTAGACTGCTTTGGGTAGTACAGTCATTTTCACAATATTGATTCTTCCAATCCAAGAACATGGTATATCTCTCCAACTGTTTGTATCATCGTTAATTTCTTTCATCAGTGTCTTATAGTTTTCTGAGTACAGGTCTTTTACCTCCCTAGGTAGGTTTATTCCTAGGTATTTTATTTTTTTTGTTGCAATGGTGAATGGGATTGTTTCCTTAATTTCTGTTTCTGATCTTTCATTGTTAGTGTACAGGAATGTCAGATATTTCTGTGCATTAATTTTGTATCCTGCAACTTTACCAAATTCATTGATTAGCTCTAGTAGTTTTCTGGAAG
>NC_041225.1:66250623-66251025 GCF_002837175.3 Physeter macrocephalus
GAAATGCTTTCAGTTTTTCACCATTGAGAATGATGTTTGTTGTGGGTTTGTCATATATGGCCTTTATTATTTTGAGGTAGGTTCCCTCTCTGCCCACTTTCTGGAGAGTTGTTATCACGAATGGGTATTGAATTTTGTCAAAAGCTTTTTATGGCTCTATTGAGATGATCATATGGTTTTTATTCTTCAATTTGTTAATATGGTGTATCACACTGATTGATTTGTGTATATTGAAGAATCCTTGCATCCCTGGGATAAATCCCACTTGATCATGGTGTATGATCCTTTTGATGTGTTGTTGGATGTGTTGTTGTTTGCTAGTATTTTGTTGAGGATTTTTGCATCTATATTCATCAGTGATATTGGTCTGTAATTCTCTTTTTTTGTAGTATCTTTGTCTGG
>NC_041225.1:66251068-66253844 GCF_002837175.3 Physeter macrocephalus
TTTTTCATTTCTAATTTTATTGATTTGAGTCCTCTCCCTCTTTTTCTTGATGAGTTTGGCTAGTTTATCAATTTTGTTTATCTTCTCAAAGAACAAGCTTTTAGTTTTATTGATCTTTGCTATTGTTTTCTTTGTTTCTATTTCATTTATTTCTGCTCTGATCTTTAGGATTTCTTACTTTCTGCTAACTTTGGGTTTTGTTTTTTCTTCTTTTTCTAGTTCCTTTAGGTGTAAGGTTAGAGTGTTTATTTGAGATGTTTCTTGTTTCTTGAGGTAGGCTTGTATTGCTATGAACTTCCCTCTTAGAACTGCTTTTACTGCATCCCATAGGTTTTGGATCATTGTGTTTTCATTGTCATTTGTCTCTAGGTATTTTTTGATTTCCTCTTTGATTTCTTCAGTGATCTGTTGGTTATTTAGTAACGTATTGTTTAGCCTCCATGTGTTTGTGTTTTTACATTTTTTTCCCTGTAATTGATTTCTAATCTCATAGCGTTGTGGCCAGAAAAGATGCTTGATACGATTTCAACTTTCTTAACTTTACTGAGGTTTGATTTGTGACCCAAGATGTGATCTATTTTGGAGAATGTTCCATGCGCACTTGAGAAGAAAGTGTAATCTGCTGTTTTTGGATGGAAAGTCCTATAAATATCAATTAAATCTATCTGGTCTATTGTGTATTTTAAAGCTTGTGTTTCCTTATTAATTTTCTGTTTGGATGATCTGTCCATTAGTGTAAGTGAGGTGTTAAAGTCCCCCACTATTATTGTGTTACTGTCGATTTCCTCTTTTAGAGCTGTTAGCAATTGCCTTATGTATTAAGGTGCTCCTATGTTGGGTGCATATATATTTATAATTGTTATATCTTCTTCTTGAATTGATCCCTTGATCATTATGTCGTGCCCTTCCTTGTCTCTTGTAACATTCTTTATTTTAAGGTCTATTTTATCTGATAAGAGTATTGCTACTCCAGCTTTCTTTTGATTTCCATTTGCATGGACTATCTTTTTCCATCCCTCACTTTCAGTCTGTATGTGTCCCTATTTTGATTTCTCCATCAAATCTGAATGAGATCCTTGCTGGGTAGAATAATCTTGGTTGTAGGTTATTCCCTTTCATCACTTTGAGTATGTCAATGCCACTCCCTTCTGGCTTGTAGAGTTTCTGCTGAGAAATCAGCTGTTAACCTTATGCTAGTTCCCCTGTATGTTACTTGTTGGTTTTCCCTTGTTGCTTTCAATAATTTTTCTTTTTCTTCAGTTTTTACCAGTTTGATTACTATGTGTCTCAGTGTGTTTCTCTTTGGGTCTATCCTGTATCGGACTCTCTGCACTTCCTGGACTCGGGTGGCTATTTCCTTTCCCATGTTAAGGAAGTTTTCGACTGTAATCTCTTCAAATATTTTTTCGGGTCCTTTCTTCTCTCTCTTCTCCTTCTGGGACCCCTGTAATGCGAATGTTGTTGTGTTCAATGTTGTCCCAGTGGTCTCTTAGGCTGTCTTCACTTCTTTTCTTTCTTTTTTCTTTATTCTGTTCCGTGGCAGAGAATTCCACCATTCTGTCTTCCAGGTCCCTTATCCGTTCTTCTGCCTCAGTTATTCTGCTATTGATTCCTTCTAGTGTAGTTTTCATTTCAGTTATTGTATTGTTCATCTCTGTTTGTTTGGTTTTTTAATTCTTCTGGTCTTTGTTAAACATTTCTTGCCATCTTCTTAATCCTTGCCTCCATTCTTTTTCCACGGTCCTGGATCATCTTCACTATCATTATTCTGAATTCTTTTCTGGAAGGTTTCTTATGTCCACTTCATTTAGTAGTTTTTCTGGGGTTTTATCTTGTTCCTTCATCTGGTACACAGCCCTCTGCCTTTTCATCTTTGCTGTCTTTCTGTGACTGTGGTTTTTGTTCCACAGGCTGCAGGCTTGTAGTTCTTCTTGCTTCTGCTGTCTGTCCTCTGGTGGATGAGGCTATCTAAGAGGCTTTTGCAAGTTTCTTGATGGGGCTGTCTGCCCTCTGGTGGATGAGGCTATCTAAGAGGCTTGTGCAAGTTTTCTGATGGGAGGCACTGGTGGTGAGTAGAGCTGGCTGTTGCTCTGGTGGGAAGAGCTCAGTAAAACTTTAATCCGCTTGTCTGCTGATGGATGGGGCTGGGTTCCCTCCCTGTTGGTTGTTTGGCCTGCGGTTACCCAAAACTGGAGCTTCCCCAACTCTTTGGTGGGGCTAATGACACACTCTGGGAGGGCTCATGCCAAGGAGTACTTCCCAGAACTTCTGCTGCCAGTGTCCTTGTCCTCACAGTGAGACACAGCCACCCCCCCACCTCTACAGGAGATCCTCCAACACTAGCAGACAGGTCTGGTTCAGTCTCCTATGGGATCACTGCTCCTCTCCCCTGGGTCTTCATGTGCACCCTACTTTGTGTGTGCCCTCCAAGACTGGAGTTTCTGTTTCTCCCAGACCTGTTGAAGTCCTGCAATCAAATCCCACTAGGCTTCAAAGTCTCATTCTCTAGGAATTCCTCCTTCCGTTGCTGGACCCCCAGGTTGGGAAGCCTGACATCGGGCTCATAACCTTCACTACAATTGGTGGACTTCTGTGGTATAACTGTTCTCCAGTTTGTGAGTCACCCACCCAGCAGTTATGGGAATTGATTTTATTGTGATTGTGTCCCTCCTACCATCTCATTGTGGCTTCTCCTTTGTCTTTGGATGTGGGGTATCTTTTTTGGTGAGTTCCAGTGTCTTCCTGTCAATGATTGTTCAGCAGTTAGTTGTGATTC
>NC_041225.1:66257868-66288573 GCF_002837175.3 Physeter macrocephalus
GCCCCTCCTACCATCTCATTGTGGCTTCTCCTTTGTCTTTGGATGTGGGGTATCTTTTTTGGTGAGTTCCAGTGTCTTCCTGTCAATGATTGTTCAGCAGTTAGTTGTGATTCCGGTGCTCTCACAAGAGGGAGTGAGAGCACGTCCTTCTACTCTGCCATCTTAAAGCAATCTCTTAGATTATCAAATTATGTTGTGAGTATGCACTTTTCCTTAAAAATGGGCAAACCAAGGCAGAGATAAGGAGCATGGATTTTCCTGTATTTATTATAAAAATCCCTTGTAAGTTAATAAGTTGTGGGTTTGGTTATTTAAAAGGATTTCATGTAGAGGAAAATGGGGTACACAGGAAATATGGGGAATCCTCATAAGGATAATTAAGTCCTCCCAGACTTTCTTCCTACTCTTTGTTTACTTTCACTAATAAAAAAGTCAGGTTTCTTTGTTCATTCTTCTTTTAACTTTTAAAATCTACTCAGCAGATTTGAGAGAAGGCCTCTTTGTGAATTTAGGAACATTTTTTCTTACTCTTGAGAGTGACTGGTTTACACAGGCTGGTTCAGTCATATGCTGATTTAATAAAAAATGCAATGCTGTGCTTACTGTATTAAAACTCAAAGATCGGTGACAAGTGTCCTTGATAAGCCACATTAGTATTTAACTACCAGAGGACAAGCAGTTTTAAGAATAAGCTGATGAAGCACAGAGTTGATGTCATTTACCCTAACACACTCTGGGCTGATTTTCACAGTCTTTGAAAACATGTCACCTTTAACTTCCAGAATAACTTGGTGAATTTTGGCCTTCCTGTAGAGCTCAGAGAGCTAGAGGAGCAGAGTTAGGTCATTGGTGGAGATGCTGATGGACCTAGAGACTGTCATACAGAGTGAAGTAAGTCAGAGAGAGAAAGACAAATACTGTATTACTAACGCATGTTTGGAATCTAGAAAAATGGTACTGATGAACCTATTTGTAGGGCAGGAACAGAGACGCAGATGTAGAGAATGGACTTGTGGACACAAGGGAGGAAGGGGAGGGTGGAATGAATTGAGAGAGTAGCACTGACATATACACATAACCACGTGTAAAATAGACAGCTACTGGGAAGCTGCCATATAGCACAGGGAACTCAGCTTGGTGATCTGTGATAACCCAGAGCAGTGGGATGCGGGGGGCGGTGAGAGGGATGCTCAAGAGGGAGGGGATATATGTATACATATAGCTGATTCACTCTGTTGTACAGCAGAAACTAACACAACATTGTAAAGCAATTATACTCCAATAAAAAAAAAAAAGGCTTTGGGTGTGTGGCAGGATGAGTCAATACTGGGAAAACTGACTTAAATGTATCTAGAGAGGCTCACAAGTGTGCAGAAAGAAAAGAGTAGGAAGAGTTAACAGAAAGATAAAAGTAATTTATGAGACAGGTAAAAGCTGGAATGCAGGAGAAGGTCCTTGGGTTGACTAAGCATTAATACAGAGTGGGAAGGAAGACTTAAAAATAAAGCTTACAGAACGAAATCTTATTGGGATAGGACTATCATCTTAGTGAGTTTAGTTATGACTAAATCTAATTATGTTACTTTAAAAACAATTCACTTTACTTGAGAAGAGAATCCTACTGTTTCAAATTTATATTTCATTTAAAATATAATAACAACAACCTCCTTTAAATACACTTACTAGCAATTCCATCATTTATTTAAAAAAATCCAATACATGACATTAAAGGTTTAGAAATACAGGGGCAACGTTGGTCTTCGTTAGAATGGAACTTTCTGGCAAGGGTTCCTATTCTAGTTTAAGTTCCAATGAACTCATAACACAGGCTGGCTTTTACCAAATGGATCAATGAGTCTTAATCCCAGATCTGAAACTCTCTGCTGGTTACTAAGCTTCTAATTTACACAGAAGAATGAGAAGTAAGATGCCCAGGCAGCAACAAATGGCTTAGGGAGGAATGAGAAACAGTTGAAAATAATTTCCTCTATCGCGCCTTTTCTTTTTTTTGTTTCATGCTTCTGTACAATTCAGAGAGGGATATACAAGGGGACTGTCTCATTTAATAACATACATTTCTGATAATTTTTAAAAGTCTTATGAACAATTAACTTCTTTTCACTTGTAAACATCTCTGCAGATTAATTTTTGCTGCTACTTAATGAGGCAGGTTATGAAACTTGGTTATCAATTTATCAAATAGTTGCCATCTATGCTAATCATTGAGGTGTCTCTTTCTTGAATTATTATCTGTTCATCACTGACAGAGCCAATCATGCATTGCTAAGATGACTTGATCACACATATTATTTATACAATAACTAGTGATAAATTATCAAACCAAACCTATTTAATAATACTAGAACCAACAAAAGTACCCTAAAGGAGAAATTTAAGTGCAAATACCTTCTTCAGTAAGCTTTTTTTTTTTTTTTTTTTTATGGTATGCGGGCCTCCCTCTGCTGCGGCCTCTCCCGTTGCGGAGCACAGGCTCCGGACGTGTAGGCCCAGCGGCCATGGCTCACGGGCCCAGCCGCTCCAGTAAGCTTTTTATATGACTGCTTTGCTCTCTTTCCAATCCTCACAGCCACCCCCATTATCATTACCTGATAAAGAGAGGGCGGACTGAGATTAGATTATTTACAGAATTCCACCACAGGATGCTTTTCACTCTACTAGTGTTCTGCCAGCACTGCCTCTAAAAAATTGCTAGGTAATAGGATCACGGAAGAGAAATGGAAATGTCAATTCATCTAAATCATAAGAAGGTCAGCTAGACTGCAACAAGGTAAAAAAGAGATTTTTTTTTAAAAGACACCTAAATAGTAAATATTATAAGTCAGTACTAATTTTTGAGATATATTCTTAGACCAGAATAACGTGATCATTAGAGAAAAAGAGAGAACTGAGATAAAGTAATGGAAGATAAAGTAAAAGTTAATAGTAAGAGTCATATTCTTTACATCGGTCTAGTTGGTGCTTGATAAATATGTGTTCTGTAAATGAATGAGCATGTGAAAACAAACGAATAGTAGAGAAGAGATTTCAAATAGGTAGCCCCTATAGTTAGATCAGGACTACAAATTTAGTGGTTTGGCCCAAGCAATGTACAAAAAGCAAAGTGATCAATATTTAAAAATCAGCAAATGTTACTTAAAATCTTATTTCTTTAAAAGCTGAAAGACATGGCAACATTCCTGGGAAAGAAGAAATAAGGAGAGAACTATGACAGACAAACCACAGGGCACAAATAAACTCAAGATATTTTCCATTCAACAGGTGTCATCTCAAGAGAGAAGCCATTTTGTTGTCTGGATGTTATCATTTTCCAGGGTTTATAATTTGTAGGCTGTTTCTCTAACAAGATACAGTATCTGCATACTGGATAGCTTCCTCCTTTAAAACCCTTAAAATCCTTAGTTTCCAAGACTACATATTACTTCCATCTTTCCTCCTTACTGCCATTTGGTCTTGGAACTGAGCAACCTCTTTAGACAAAGTTGCATTCCTAATGATACCTAGCCTTTCAGTCATTTAATTTATCTTCTTGTTAGAATTGGAGCTTTGTGGCATTTCAAGTAGCAGTTCCATGAAATATTCCAGGAAGATGGATTAGAGGATAGTGTGTCATTTTCAAAACAGGCAAAACAGAAATTTGCCTGTTCATTTAAGGGAGTAAAGATACCTTGGCTTTGAAAAATGTGTAGAAGGGATTTACCAAAAAAATGATGAGTAAAATTAAGCTATTCCAAAGTAAATCATTTCTCCTTTTGGATTTTGTGAAAATCTGGGATAAAAAAACATATTATTCCTCAATTTTTTCATAGAAACTTCATTTTTTTTTTTTTTTTTTTTTTTTTTTGGTGGTACACGGGCCTCTTACTGCTGTGGCCTCTCCCGTTGCGGAGCACAGGCTCCGGACGCACAGGCTCAGTGGCCATGGCTCACAGGCCCAGCCGCTCCGCGGCATGTGGGATCTTCCCAGACCGGGGCACGAACCTGTGTCCCCTGCATCGGCAGGCGGATTCTCAACCACTGCGCCACCAGGGAAGCCCGAAACTTCATTCTTCCTAGTCGTTTATTCTCTGTGGTTTGTTATATGAAGACATTTTTTTTTAAGTAGGAATAAGAGGATTTGAAAAATAGGCTTAATCTATTTCTTCCTGACTTTATACATGGGAATCTGACAAAATTACTGCTCACTTGCTGCTGACACATGCAATTCCCAGGGAAAGAAGAAAAGAAGGAAGAAAATTATGCTACACAAAGCACAGGTAGCAAACAGCCCTAAGACATTTTCAGATCAACAGGTGTCACCTCAAGAGAGAAGCCATTTTGTTGTCTGTGTTGCCATTTCCTAAGATTTGTATTTTGAAAACTGTTTCTCTACCTCCACAAATATAGTATTTGACATAGTAGATTATTTTCTCCCTCGAAACACTTTATTTTCTTGGCTTCCCAGATGTCACACACTAGTTCTGTTTTTCCCACCTTGCTGGCCACTTACTTTGTCTCCTTTGCTAGATTCTGTTCTTTATGACCTCCAAATATCAGAAGACTCAGTTTTCAAACCTCTTCTCCATCTAAACTCCTTTTCTGAGTAATTTCATCTGGTCCTGGGACTTTAATCAATCTAGATGTGAGGATCACAAATTTGAGTCTCCAGCCCCAACTCTTTCTGGAAATCCTGATTGACTTCTCTACTTGGATGTCTATTATGCATGTCAAAACCACATTTTTTATTTTATGTCTCAAAACCAAAGCCTAAAAAAACCGCCAAACAACAACAATGACGATAACAAAAACCTCTTCTCTACCCCACCCCTCCCCGACAAAAGAAAAAGCTCTTTTTCATTTTTCCATTCTCAACCTGGGTTTCCTCCAGTGACACCACCATTTTCACAGTTTAGCAGGTCAAAATTCAAGAATATATTTATTCCTGCTTTCTCTCCCCACATCTTATCTGTCAGCAAGTGCTGTCTGCTCACCCTTCAAAATGAATCTGGAATTTGACCACTTCTTGTGTTCAGATGAACATTACACCACTATCTCCTGTGTGGACACCCAGTAGGGCATCCTAACAGGTTTCCTGTTTCCCATGCTTCTCTAAAATCTATTGTCTACACTGAAGCCAGAGTTATGTACTGAAAAATAAAAGCCATACTCATGATCGAAAAATGATCAATGGCTTCCCCTCACACTTAAGACGAAATTCAAATCCTTTTCAATAACCTGAAATGTATGACAAGGCATCTAGCCACTTCTTATATGGCAGTGGCTCCCAACATATATATCAGCTCTAGACAAAAACAAAACAGGGCCTTTATATGCTACTCTTAAAATGCAGTCTGATTTCATTCACTTCAATTGAATATGCAACTATCACTTCCAAGGTACTGCTATTCCATTGAAACCTCTGGAAGACAACAAAGTGAATCACAATAGCTAATGTTTATTATACCAGGCAATGTGATAAAAGCTGTAGAGGTATTATATTATTTAAATTCCTTGTGGAATTAACTAATTCCTTATTTAAATTATATTATTTAAATTCCTTAAATTCCTCCTATTATTCAAATTCCTTGACAGCTCCATGAGATCTAAGAATTCCCATTTTATTTTATTTTATTTATTTATTGTTTTTGCGGTACGCGGGCCTCTCGCTGCTGTGGCCTCTCCCGTTGCGGAGCACAGGCTCCGGACGCGCAGGCTCAGCGGCCATGGCTCACGGGCCCAGCCGCTCCGCGGCATGTGGGATCCTCCCGGACCGGGGCACGAACCCGTGTCCCCTGCATCGGCCGGCGGACTCTCAACCACTGCGCCACCAGGGAAGCCCAGAATTCCTGTTTTAGAGATAAGAAACTGAGAGTAATTAGGTAACTTGTCCTACATCAGAGAGCTGTTAAAAGAGGACATTGAACCCTTGTCTTTCTGATGGCTAGGTCTAGTCTACGTTGGTAATTTTCAGTGTAGAGCTCACTTGCCACTAGCAAGCCTCAAGGACACCCCTGCTGACCCTAAAGACTAAATTAATCCAAATATGTGAGGTCCTTAGGGATTAAGAATGCAGGTGGCCATTTACCTGTGTCTATGGTGTCCTTACTAGTAACCAATTAAATAGTTACTGAATTACTAAAACTTAGTCTTCATAAACTAAAATTAGTACTTAATAGAGTTTACTGAGAATTCTAATTCAATAGCCTAATGAGAAATCTGGCTGCTGCACAACACCTGGGAGTAATGTAAATAGCACCTGGGACGTGAACACATGCAGATAACCAGCACTGCCAAAATTTAGGAGGGAGATACTCTTTTATTAAAGCATCTTGGGCACTGAGAGCAGAGGAGGAGGTTTTCAAGTACCATTATTCTTGCTTTAAATTACAAATTTCTGTTTATTTAAACTTCATTTTTGTCAATTTAACTCATTAACGATTCTTATCCTACTCTGTAATGATGCGTTTTTGAATCAAAACTATTGGTGACCTATAATTGCTTTAAGGCTAGACTTTATAACATCTACACATAGCAGACAAATATGAATCATCTACACTCCTGTTTACAAAGCAAATGACACGCACACCCCATCCTGTTTGAATTTTCTGTACAGTGATGTTTCATTGTTGTCAAGAGTTTTGTGTGTTTGTTTAGAATGGAATGGGTCATGAGGATTGTGGTTAAAAAATGACTGAGAACTTCTGTTCAACGTGAACAACTCTGCTTGTGTTGCCCTAGTGCTTCCTAATGTAGTGTGCAAGAGGGGCATGATCACAGGGCAGGGCAGGGGGAGATACATGCAACCGAGAGGGACACATAGCTCTCAGTCCACATACCGTCCATGGACTCAAACATTCCCGAGCCACAAGTATTAAAATTCAGAAACCGTAGGTACTCTATCAAGCAAAACAGCAATGAGCCTATGTTTAATTATTCCTCATATTTTCCAGGACAGGTTTCTGAACAATTTTACATGGAAAAGGTGTATTTTAGGCTCCTTAAAACTTCAGGTCAAAGTTATTGGGTGTTGTGCCTTCTTGTGAGCTCGAGGCATGTTCTGGAGGGGAAAAGGGAAGACACTGAACTTACTACCTTGATTCTCTTCAAGGAATAGCAAGTTCCAGTCCCGATCTCCTCCTGGAAGCAGACACAGGACTTCAGGAGATGCTGTGCCAGGGCCCCACCGCAAACCCTCATGACTGGTCTGGCTCTCTCTACTTTTTGTATTATTGTGGCCCTGTGACAGCAACCATGGGAAAGCTTTGGTTGCTGTATTTTGTAGCCAACACCTCAAATGACATGAGAAAATGAGCCAGAGGGGATAAACTATCAGAGTGCCAATCAGTGACACCGCTCCTCTGCCATCTTGTCTTGTATGCTTTAGGACAGAAATATGTAATGCTGATGTATCAACCTTCACTACAGTGAAAAGACCAGGCTTCTAAGGTTCCCTGGTTGCTGTGATGAAGTGTAAGCAAAGAACGACAAGGACAATGACCATTTATTGCGTTCTTCCTATGGGCCATGGACTCTGACAAGTGGCTTGCATACCCTGACCGAACAGCTGCAGCGACCCTGAGCAGTAAGTAGGTCCTGTTATTGCATCCACGGTACAGATGAAGACACTAAAGCTTACAGAGAGGTTCACTAGCCATTTCCTGACCAAGACACAAGCTCCTAATGTTCCTAATCTGAGCTTTTCAATGATTTTTGATTTAAGAATTGATCTAGGGACTTGCCTGGTGGCGCACTGGTTGGGAATCCGCCTGCCAGCGCAGGGGGCACAGGTTTGAGCCCTGGTCCGGGAAGATCCCACATACCACGGAGCAACTAAGCCCGTGTGCCACAACTACTGAGCCTGTGCCCTAGAGCCCGCCAGCCACAGCTACTGAAGCCCACACACCTAGAGCCTGTGCTCCGCAATGAGAGAAGCCACCACAGCGAGAAGCCCGCGCACAGCAATGAAGCGTAGCCCCCGCTCGCCGCAACTAGAGAAAGCCCACGCGCAGCAATGAAGACCCAAGGCAGCCAAAATTAAAAAAAAAAAGAAAAATTGATCTAGAGAACCCTTCACTCACAGTTGCTTTCTGGCTATTGTCAGTAAAAAGGGTAGACTCAAAAGGAAAGCAGTTGTATTTAGAGTGGTGAAGGCAGAAGACATTTATTTTTTAGCTTTTAAAACTCCTTTAGGAGTTTTACTGGTGTCATTGACTCAGTTCCATATTCCTCTATAGTAACAGAAATGTTTATGTATAAAATGGTGCAAAAAAAAAATCTCATTCTAATTGCAATCAATTAATCGATCAACAAATAGAATAAAATTGCAAAACAAAACCAAACCCTGCAATGTTCAAAACAAGAGATCATAACTCTGCAAATAAAGGGAGGATATTCTGCATTGTTTAACACAGAAAGAAGAATGCTGAAAAAAATCATGATCATCATCTTAATTTAAACACTGCTTTACACACAAGCAAAACTTGTTGGCTATGAATTAAGAGGCTCTGGAATTTCTCAGTTCCATAGACTCTTTGGGTGTTTTTCTCCTATTAAACGGGATTAATTTCTTGGCTAGTTTTCCCAATAACTCTCAGCACACATAGAACTGTTAAGCAAACCTGCATTATTTTGTCTCCACTAAGATCACTGTTTTCATAGATTCAGGCACCATAGAATTTTAAAATTTCAGCCTGTGCTAAAGCTTACTGGCTATTGTACTCATTATCTTAGCATTCTTATTATTTTCTCTTGAGAAAGTACAACTGGTAAAGTCAGGTAACTAAAGAGTATGTACAATTTGAATGCAATGTTATTCGAGCACTGGAGTTCTATTTAAATTTTAAAAAAAAAGGAAGAAAAATGAAAATACAGCCAAGGGACTTATTATGTTAGGCAATGAGAAAAAAAAAAAACCGTGGAAAACATATGTGCATGCATCTCATGTAGGATGCATACAAAACCTCACACATATGTATGTTTGTGAAAATGTAAACAATTTATTATAGTGGATTAAACTGGGAAGGACAATTAACACGCCTACAGTTGTCTCCCTGTATAGAGAAATCCAAGAGACATTTCCATTTGCAAGAGTGTGGCCACTGGGAACTGCCTTTGGGCAGGATTTACTTATGTTCAATTGGTTTGGAAATGTACTTGTTTCCTAAATGGGTGGCTTCCCCATGTGGTTTCTATTCTCATTTCTAGAGTTCCACTATATCAGGCTTGGAAGTGTAAAGGTGATATGCTATTCAATTATCAGCCTAATGGTGGGGTTGAGAGACGCCCTGCACTTCAGCCAGCCATTTCTCTTACTGATGGTAGGGGTGGGAGAGTAGATGTACAAGGACATACGCGAAATAAACTTTCTTTTCTACTCAGCTGGAATAAATTATAACGTGCCTGGGCGAATATGTACATGACTATTTGCAGGACTGACTGGAGGCCATAATGGATTTTAAAAAACACAACTCAAACAGAGGATAAGGTTGATTATTCTACTCTCTCTCTCTTTCTGTTTTTATGTTTTTCACCAGATTTTAAAGGGTCACATTCTTAGAGGACCTGAGTCATTTTTTTAAATGACTAGTATATGTGAATTCAAGGAGAGACAGACAGAAAGCCTGCTCCTACATGTTCCATAAAACCAGGTTGACAGAGGAAAAGGTCTGGAAAGAAATATTTTCAATTATTGAGCATAACTGCCTCTCAAGGAAGAATGGGTTATTTGCATTTTATTTTATTTTTCCATGACTTGCTCAACATTTTCAAAATTTTCTAGTAATGTTTTCCACTATGTTACAGGGGAATACATCTTCTCTAGTCCATGATGAAGGATTTTAATTTTTTCTTCTTAGTTTCTCTCTCTGCCTTTGATTGGGAAATTTGGCAAAAATAAATAGGCAAGCTCCACTCAGTCCCATGCTTCTTCCTCTTGAGACGACTTCTAGTGGGACCTCAGGTCCCTCTATTCCTTCGAGGGCTCTGCTCCACGGGTGCATCTTGCCCATGGTCTCTCACTTGCATGCCGGGAAGCTAGGTTTGCCTAACCAGGGTTAAGATAGCAGGTTCAAGTGGCTCTCACAACTTAGTCATGTTCTTGAGATTGGTCTTCATCAGTTTATGTGTTCTTGCAAAACCTTGTATTCGGCAAAAACTTAAACTACTCCAAATCTACACAACTGTGTAACCAGAACACTTGTAAAAGTAATAAAAATTCTAATAAAAATACTATCATTGGAAGACATTTCATTTTTAATAAATAAATATAGTAAAGAATAGGTCAGTTGAAATTAAAAGGTGAGTGTTGCCTGATGGACAGAGAAAGAATTGAGGATGCTCGGCCATGGAGACATGAGCAAAGTGCCAAATGTCAGGAGAACAGTATGATCCACACTTGTGGAACAGAGCTTGTGGCCTAACTGCACCTCAAGAAAGAACATGAGTTGAATGGGCAACTGTACTTGGCTCCCCCAGTGCCTGATGTCTGGACCTGTCTGAATACTTTGCATGCAACTACTGTTACTTGCTGGTGTAGAACATCAACATGACAGGAAACTCACAAATGAAGTCTGCAGTGTGACTTTCCTTTACATTGACATATTTCCTATATTCCCAGCACGTATGAGCTTTTCCATGTTACAGAAACGAGATACATAGCAGAGCATACTAAACCAAAGAGGCTATTTGTTTTTCATCCACTCTTCCCCACCCCTTTTTAAGTGTCAACTCATTAAGAACCTTGGAAGGCAAAAGGGTGCTGTATGTTGGCAGGTGCTCAGAAACCCAATTACTTATATAAACATAATAAAGTGGGGACATAATAAATAATACACAATTAATAATATATAATTAATAATTGGTAATACATAATAAATAAACATAATAAAGTATTTTTTAAATACTTAGATTTCTTGTTATAATGGACATGTGAGAAGCAAAACTGATAAAAGTTAAATAAATAACTAAGACCAAGGGCTTCCTTGGTGGCGCAGTGGTTGACAGTCCGCCTGCCGATGCAGGGGACATGAGTTCGTGCCCCAGTCTGGGAAGATTCCACATGCCGCAGAGCGGCTGGGCCCGTGAGCCATGGCCGCTGAGCCTGCGCATCCGGAACCTGTGCTCCGCAGCGGGAGAGACCACAACAGTGAGAGGCCCGCGTACCGCAAAAAAAAAAAAACAAGAAAACTAAGACCAAAAGGCATCAATGCCTGGAGAACAAGATAAGATTCTCATTAGCAACACCACAAGAACACCCTAGCTAGATCAGAGAGTTTCCAGGTAAAGTCGCATTAAGAAGTTTCCATTGGACTTCGTTGGTATAAATTAACAACCTTGTCAATGATGGAGTTCAAAACACAATAACCCCAAAATATGACACTGAATATTCACTTGGCATGCTGAATATCTTAAGCTGAAGGAATTTGAGAAGTGAAATGTGTAGGAAGGACTTTCTGACTTCTTCTGAAGTAGGTCATAAAACCCTTATGTGAGAGGCACCCTCCCTAAACCCAGAGGAAAGGAGCATCCTATTTTCCAAAGACCAGGGACACAGAGGAATCTAAAGGAAGAGACCTTGCTAAATTTCCTTGGTTTACTACACTTAGCTCACACTCTTTATCCTATCGCACCTTCCCATGACTTTCCACTCTTCACCAGACGTAACATAAAAACACTAAGGTTTAACCATTTCTTCAGGTCTTCATTTCCTTATGAAGGCTCCCGTGTCATATAAAACCTATATTAAATAAATTTGCATGCTTTTCACTTGTTAATCACTTTAGTTACAGGGGTCCCAGTTGAGACCTTAAAAGGGTAAAGGAAAAATATATTTCCCCCCCATATTAGTGTGGACAAATAAGGTTATGATTGAAATCTATAAATTAAAATCAATTAAGTTTCTTAAAATGCTAGAATGCTGAATGCTAAAACTTAAAAAAAGTGTGCTTTGGGCAAACAAAGAAGAGTGTTTCACGAAGGGAAGAAGAGTATATTTTATAAGATTGGGTAGAAACTGAAGATATGAATATATTTCAGTAGGATGTAGATGATAGGTCCACAATTGATTATTCAGTTGTAGTACTGCATAATCACTTCAAAACAAAATTTCAGGCCAGTAAGTCTTGTGAATTGTGCTGAGAGATGCTTCCTCGAAGACTGAAATACTGCAATACAGCAGTCCTTTCCCAATCCTGAGAAAAGTGAACTAACGAATGTAATGTCTCAAATTTGAGTTTTCTCCCAAATTTGAGTATCTCTGGCCTCGTTACTAGACTGTCCTCACATGTGATACCAAGCATTTTGCTTAGCCTTTGAAGTTCGTCTTTCACCTTAACTTTGGTAAGATGCTTACACTGATGAGTTTTATGCTGTTAAAATGGGAATCATTTTTTAAATCTATTTGTTTAGACGGAAAGTCCTGCTAGCAAAAGTATTCTTAATGTAGGGCTTCCCTGGTGGCGCAGTGGTTAAGAATCCGCCTGCCAATGCAGGGGGCATGGGTTCGAGCCCTGATCCGGGAAGATCCCACATACCGCAGAGGAACTAAGCCTGTGAGCCACAACTACTGAGCCTGTGCTCTAGAGTCCATGAGCCACAACTACTGAGCCGGTGTGCCTAGAGCCCGTGCTCCACAACAAGAGAAGCCACTGCAGTGAGAAGCCCCTGCTCCCGCAACTATAGAAAGCCCGTGGGCAGCAACGAAGATCCAACGCAGCCAAAATAAATAAATAAAATTTATAAAAAATAAAATAAAATAAAGTATTCTTAATGTATATGTTTGAATCAAATATCTATATTGATAGTGGTTTGAAAAATCACTGCTGAAGAGTAAAAACAATTGCAGGAGAGTCAGAAAAGGAGGTTCTGGACCCTGCCTGGAAACTAGATATGTGCCCTTTGGCAAATGATGTGACAACTGGGGACGTGGCTTCCTCATGGGGGCAGCAGGGGAGGGAGGAGCTGACTGGCTTTGAAAACAAAAATCTCTATGATTCCTTCCAGTTCACAAAGTTTGATTATTCCACTCCTTCCAGAGCGTGACTTGTGGTATCCCAATGAGACACCGGATACTGGACTAGACCGAAGGCAGCTGGGCCCCTACCCGACAAATCTTTAATTGGTTGTATCTAATGGCAGACAAAAGGCCAAGGCACAGAGGATGATGGGGCAATTCCATACTGATACCATTTTGAGGTGGGCAAGTTCTCAGGAGAGCCTATACGGGGCATTTTATTTCCTTACAAATAAACAACAACAAAAAAAATCTCATTTAAAAGTGACTCAGAACACAACCAGGGTGATTTTTTCCAAAATCCCTCCCTGATATTTCAACATCTTGTTTCTATATTCAAAGCTGGGGAAAGCTATGCAAAGCCGCCACAGCCTTTTTCCTTCTGAGAGACCTCAGCTCAGCTTCTGTGCTTCCAAACGGGACTTCTCTTTCCCATCTGGCCTGGGGATGAGGGAGTTGGAAGCATCCCCATGGAGCGAACTGAAGGTTTGACACGAGAAGCTGCTCATCTTTGGATCTGCCTAGAATAGCAGCCTTTTATTCTGATTGGATCTGCGGAAAATAATAACCCTGAGGAACTCAGACAAGCATTGCTTATCTTCTTTTATCTATTGGCCTGTTTGGAAAATAAAATTAATCTGTAGCAGAAGAAAAGTAAGCACAACAGGCATCTGATCTAGGCACCAAGGGATCAAAGTTACAGAGCCTTCATGTCCTTCATTTATTTCACAAATTCACTACCCCCATTAAATTTAAAAAAGGAAAGATACAAGAGAAACTATTTTTGTGAGAGAGTTGATATTTGCTGTATCAGCCATAAATTATTCCATAGCTTTCATACACACACACACACACACACACACACACACACACACACACACACACACACACACACACACCCCATACCCCCTGTGCTTAAATGATAAAGTATGATAAACTCTTTCCAGGGATGAATATCAGCTGCCAGTCTAATAAATGTGAATAAGCATCTAGTGAAAACACAAGGTAGGGAGGGGTTGAAAAATGAATAGAATGGGGAAAAAAAAACACAAAAAAACAAAAAAACCACCTTGGAACCCTTGACAGCAAGCAAAGCTGAATTCCGATGCCACGGTGCCCCCTGCTGGGATATCTTGGAAGTGGTATCTTCCAGAGAGCACATCGGTCTCTGACCAGCCACAGAAAGGAGGGCTTTGCATTTTTTAACAAACAAGTCACTTTAGTGTAAGGAATGTGTGTGTTATTGTTATCTATTTCTTTTTACATAACCAAGATCGGGAGTGAGAGTGGGGGGTAGGATTGGGTTACGTATAAACAATCCGAGAGCCCATTAGGAGAACTAGGCCTAGCCCTGGCTCCTCTATATCATTACGTGATGTTGCTCAAATCCTCATCTGTAAAATGCAAATAATAAAAATAATGCAAATTATTATTATTCATCCATTTACCGCAGAGGGCTGTTGCAAAAATGAGATTACACAGGAGAAAAAGCACTTTAAATGCTACAGCACTAAGCAAAATATGAGTAGGTAAGGATGAGGGTGGGATGGACACTTCCATTAATAATTAAACTAACTTCCCTTAGAGTCATCAGAAGGTGCTCCAGGCTGGACCTCCCAGGCATTGTTGCTAAGGCAAGCAGACATTCAAATTCCTATAACATCACCTGGTTTCCAAGGACTCACTGCGTTATCTTTGATATCAATATCTATTGCTCAAATTCTTCTTATTTCAAAGAATATCATATATGCTTAAAGAGGTCACTCCAGGTTGATGAACAGAGAGATGGAGACAGGGGTAAAGGAGATTAAGATAATTTCTTGTTAACTTTGTAATCACTACTGCCTGGCTTTCTAGCCCTGTGCCTGCAGACCAGCAGCATCTGGTCACCTGGGAGCTTGTTAGAGATACCGAACCTCGGATTTCACCCCAGACTACTGAATCAGAATCTGCATTTTAACAATATCCCCAGGTAATTGTTATACACATTCAAGTTTAAGAAACTCCACCCTGGTCTGTTTAGGCTACAAATTCTCTCTGGTTATATACACCAGTTGATATCTAGTAAGCATTTACAGAAGAGTATTTTTGGCTTGGCCTTATTTTAACTGTCTATTGACAACTGCTTATAAAAATGAAATTGGAAAGAAAAGTGTGGCAAAGGATAATTCATTTTCATGAGCCTTAAAAGAGACTAGAATAAAATGACTTTTCTAAACATAATACTGTATAACATTACTTCAAAATTTTTTATAGCTTTTTAGTACAAATTTTAAGATAATTCTTGTATTGGCAATGACACATGCATACTTTATATTTGCTCTTATTACCTGTGTTGATAGAACTTTAAAATGCCAATTATATAATTAGAAGAGAGTTTACAAAGTCAACTCAAGTCTAATCAGATTTTGAAAAATCTAATAAGCTTTAGCTGTCACTAAAGATATAATCTACCCAATCCATAAGATGCTCTTAGTTGTTGGAACTAGACCATGGTACTAGCAACAAACGGGGCCAGAATTATCTGGGCACAATTTTAAAGTGAACCAAACTTGGAAGATGAGTGGGCAGGTGGGAGAAAGGAATCCATTCCCTTTTTACATCCTCCCATGTCCCACATGTCCCCCCAACCCTTAACACGCACACATTCGCTCTGCCTTCTTCCTTTAGGGGTTTTATACCATAGCTGTGCTCTGTATAATAGGTTAAATGACTTTAATACCAGTGGTTCAGCCAGGATAGTCCCTGTATAACCAGCTTTTGCTATAAAACTACTCATTCCTCTCCTATTATTGAGTACCCTGATGGCAGGTGAGTGAAGCCATCTGATTAAGCCAGTGCATAGTAAGCGGTGTGGACTCTAACAGTCTTTTGTAACCTCCTTGTGGGGATCCTCCGAGTTTTCAGGAGAATTCATATACCTCAGTGAAAGGCTCATGAGTGCAACTTCATGTACTTTAAGGAGTGAAGAGTTTTAGGTTTGATGTGGGAGAGATTTCAGGATTCAGGTATCGTCTTGAGGCTGTCCCATCTTCTTTAGCTTTTCTACCTAAAATGTAGGCTCTACCTACACAAGTAATGTCCACGGGTTACTTCCTTGTAGAACAGTAAAAATCCCTAAAAGTGGGGATTTCAGAATTTGTATAATTTCTTTTCTGAACTCTCCATCGGAAACATGAAACAAATAATATGTTCCCAGGCACTAAAGTTGGATACTGAAGATCTGATACGGTCTGGGGAGGGCGTCTTAGAAGTGTAGGAATTTTGACTGCCTGTTCAACTGAAGGGAAGCTTTTGAGTAGAGGACAAGGACCTTGACCTGAGAGAGTACCGGGGGTTCCAATCTGTTGACTTCACTGAACAGAACCCAACACAAGCACACAGGCACAGGGGAGCTTCTCTGTTAGGCTCTTCATATTGGCACTCTTTTCTCTTGCCAAAAGCTTTCTTTCCAGATACTCTGGACAAATGTTCTGGTCCAGAAAAACTACCTCTTCCCCAGATTACTATGCTAAGAAGGGAAACTTTAAAAAGAGGACAGGATGTATGTGATATTTTCTTTCCTTCCACCCTTCACAAATCTTTTACATAGACACTATATCAGGCCTGAACTACAAGATATACACAGTTTCTTGTAGCTTGCATTTAAAGTAAGATCTTAGGGATCTTTCCACATGTACATTTACAGATAGATATCCCTCGACACAGAAAAGTTTCTTTGTCGATGTTGAATGGAGATGTAGGCTCAATGTGTGTGCCTGCCGAACACAGGAAGCAAAGACCTTTTAGAGGAGGGAATTAGGGACAATATAGAAAAGACAATGCTATTGCAAACAATGCTGTCCCTTCAGCTCAAATGCTATATTTGGCTTACACACTGACAAACTCCAAGAATTGGAAAGAAAACGAAATGCCTTAAAGGCAACATAAACTTCTAGGGACACTGGGATTTCCTGAGCATACAGAGAAGGCTGCAAAGAAAATAAACAAAAGCTCCTTTCCATTGTGTAAAAGTAATCCATATGTCGGTCAGAACTCAGTTTGGGAACTGAAACAAATCTGGTTTTCACCAGAGCAAATTTTCTATCCCTTATCTGCAAATAGAATTGGAAACCAGAAGACCTAGGTTAGGTTTGGCTCAGGTTGACTCCTGACTCACATGACTCAAACTCAGTTCTTGAATTTCCTGAGGAATTATCAGATTTGCATGATACAAATATTGTATTTTAAATAAATACTAATTACAGGAAAAACAGTAATAGCTAACTCTTAATACATACTTCCCATTTGTCAGTCATTTTTCAAGGTGCCCTACCTGTATTAGTTAATTTAATCCTCACAAAACCCTCATGGCAGGTAATGTAATTATCACTATTTCACAGATGAGGAAACTGAGGCACAGATTGGTAAATCACTTGCCCAAGATTATGCAGCTGGTATGTAGTGGAATCAGAATGTGAGTTCTGGAGTCTTGCTCCAGAGCGTATAATTTTTCATGTTAGTTCTCCTCCTCTGATACCTTTTCAATCCCTAATTTTGATTTCACATCACGCTTTCCCAATGTTTTCTGCTTTCTATAAACTCTTGACACCTCTGGCAATAAGTCTCTAAATAATGGTTTCACATCTATTGGGAGGAGAGAGGATGGGAAAACCACCATAAAACATGATGGAACTTTCAGGAGAAGACACAGTCGTAAATTCGATCTATTAAAAAGGAAGAAACAGGGGCTTCCCTGGGGGCGCAGTGGTTGAGAATCTGCCTGCCGATGCAGGGGACACGGGTTCGTGCCCCGGTCCGGGAAGATCCCACATGCCGCGGAGCGGCTGGGCCTGTGAGCCATGGCCGCTGAGCCTGCGGGTCCGGAGCCTGTGCTCCGCAACGGGAGAGGCCACAAGAGTGAGAGGCCCGCGTACCGCAAAAAAAAAAAAAAAGGAAGAAACAAAGACGAAAAAGTTAACCCCTTAGGAAAAAAGACATACTTTTAAAGCCTGTATGGATCTTTTGTGAAAATTCAAAGGCAATGTTAAATAAAAATGGTTTTGATGGTCTTTTCCAAAATGTTGTTCCTTATCTCTTGGGCATTTTGTTGACAGCACCCAAATCCCACCCTGCTTTAATGATATCCACTTTTCAGTGAGAAACCCTATCTTTGCATAAATTTTACTGTTTGACTCTGCAGTCAAGAGGGATCTTCATGGCCGTGTCAAGCCAGATGTCAGTAGGATCTAAGTGAAAAGCCAGGAAAGGAGACTTACATTCATTATAAACTAATGACATACAGGTATCAGGTAGGTCCACATGCATAATTAATGACTTTGAGTTCAGCATTTCTGTTTAATGCAGAGAGAGTGATTGCACAATATTTTTCCTCTGGTTCTTTTTATCTGATGACTAATTCTGTTCCATGTACCTCTGAAACCATTGGCTAAAAGGAATGATCTATTTCGGGGCTAGTCTACCAACCAGGCTGTAAGTCCAACCTTCAAATACAATTTTAACCCATGCAGTATTCCTTTTTCACGGTGAATTTATGAAGTTCAATTTGTACGTTGATTGATCATTCTGGAAAACAGGAAGACCTCAACTCACAGGCTTGAGAGCTTAGAACACTGACTCCAGTGCCTACAGCTTTACCCACCACCTCTGGGTCACAGGGAATGAAAAGGGAGGCTATTTCCTGCAGACACTATGATAAGCCTATGGATGTTATTCATCACACATCTTTTAAGAATTAGTAAATTCCCTATTTTTTAATTTTTAAATTCCTATGGTCTCAGTCTTCTAATCTGACAAATGATGGGAAAACCTAGATTGTTTCTATAATCTTCCTCCTCTCTATAAAGTTAAAAGATTTACTTTTAAAAACATGTGTAACATTTTCTTTCTTTGTCCCAAGATATCTTTAAAGGTTTTATAGACTAGTCCCCTCTGAACATTTCTGTCATCAACCCGCCACTTTTCTGCTCAGAAATGTACAATGACTTCTCACAGGAAATGACAGCATTATCCCCTCTGCATATGTAAACTACACAACCTTCAAGACACAAATAAAATTCTAGCTCAATTCACTGTTTTCAGCCTCACTGCTATCATTCCTCTCTTCAACACCATAGTCTTTATTCTCTGTACAAAGCTTGTGCTTCATTGTATTCTTATTTGCATGATATTATTCTTTTTATGTTTGTCTTTCCCATCCAATTAGATTACACGCTAAATAAAGACAGTGGACTCAGTAAAGACTTGCTGTCCTCCACATATTCATTCAGTAAGTGTTTTCAGTGTGTACCATCTATATGTCAATCTGGGAAATAAAGAATAAATAAGCTGTAATCCCAGCCCTCCAAGATCTCACTATCTAGAGTGAGAAAGTCTGGTGAGAATAAGGCAATAAATTGGGTGAAATAGTTTTAAGGGCCGCTGTGAGGAATACAAATTAGAGTCCACAACAGATTAATACAAGAATTTCCAAGCAGCAATGAGAGTCTGGTTGAGGTTATGCCTGGCACATAATCACAGTAATAAAGAATATTTATTGAGCATTTACCATGCACACAAAATGTGTTATCTCATTTAGTGCTCACCACAACTCTAGGCACTGTTTCCATCTTCATTTTACCAATGATGGAAACGCAGCTGAGGAAGCAAGTGTTTGCTCAAGGTCGCACAGCCTCCACAAGACAGCTGGGGCTCTGCGGAGCAGTCTGGCTCTCAGCCGGCTTTAATTACTCTGGGCTACTTCCTCTTGCTTAGTTGGCGCTCTTTAAGTGTTTGTTGAGATTAGAGAGTATGCAACAGCCGTGAAAAATATATTCTTCAACAGACTCCAAATCCCAAGGCCCCCAAACATTTTGGAATAACATAGATTTTGTGCGTGCGTGTGTATGTGCATGCACGTGCATATGTGTGTTGGAAAATAATTTACAGTTCATATTGCACTTTCTTTTGCCCCCTCCCTTCCCAATAGCTAGAGCTAATGGGTGGGAATGCTTTATGCCAATTCAAGTGTCTCACCCACCCATCTCTCTCTATATATATATATAATTTATATATTCTTAATCTGATTGTACCTTTTCAGAACCATATAAATAGAATGAGGAGACTAAATTGAAAATGCTGACACAAAAACTGAGAACACTAAAGACAATTTTGACATATGGAGTTTTTGGAGTGGCATTCTGGTTTATCTTTGGCGGGGCGTTCTTTATGGACCTGCTCAAGTCTGGTGCATGCCAAAGCCAAAAATGCAGCTTTCCCCTTGATTTTTCTCCTATATAATCTCCATGTGGTCTCCAAATGCTTAACCCTCCCCACCAAATGTTGTAAAAATCTGTCTTTTGATGTCACAAATGGAGCTCACGCCCCTCGGGAGAGAAGCAACTCACCAAACACCATTCTCCCCATCCTTAGAGTTTCAAGGCCTTATAGATTTTCTGACCAAACCTGTTCATCCTCCTTTACTCATATGACTTCATAAGCCAATGATAACAAAAATAAAATAAAATAAAATAAAATAAAATAAAATAGACTCCCTGTTTCTGTTTGGCTCCTGATGGTCTTGGGCTAAGCCTTTCCTGCAAATAAAGCCTGCTTCTCTAGCTGTGTTCTTGGGTGGTGCCGTAGGGTAAGAGAAAGTGGCCATTAGCATCTCTTGGTTATAGCTAGGCTTTCCATTCCCAAAACTACAAGACTAAAGAGATAAACTTAAACATCCTCTTCTTTCATTGTGACAGCATCATCTGGACCAGTTTAAACCTTCTAAATAGTAGTTAATTGTACAGTTGTTAAAGACTTAGAATAAGAAACCTCCTTTTTGATTTTAGCTCTGCTACCACCAACTTATTTGATTTTCCAGATTTTAGCTTCCCAGATGACACAATGTTAAGTTCACTCCAATAGTTTCAAGCAAGAGAATGTAGAGTGCTTTGGCAACATATGCAAATGATTAAATTTGCTATGAGATGAAATTATATGTTATCTGACAGATATGATTAGGCAATTACATATAAGTGGACAGATCTTTTTTCAAAGTTTTATTATGTTACTCTTCAGTTAAGAGTATTTTTAATTTTCATTGCTCCTTCATTAGGAACAGGACAGAGTCCAGAGTCTCCAAGTCTCCCTCCATTCTGACTTCAAACACCTGTCCAACCGCATCTTGACATTCCCTACAGGAACCCTCTACTCTTGCCACACTGCTCTCTTTGTTCTATGCCCTTCTCCTCAGTTCCTGACCTGCCACCTCCCTTCTCTCTATCCCTCCTCCTCCCCTGCATTCAGGCAAGGATACAGAAGTTCCACAATCTTATTCTCTGATTTACTAAGCAATTTTTAAGGCCTCTGCTAGACACTGAGGATGGAACAAAGGAAAAGCTAGGGTATCTCTCCAAATTACTTTCTTTCCTGACAACAGCTAATAGAACTTGAAGGTCTGGCTGAAATTCACTTCCTCCTCAAAGCTTCCCCTGCTCTCTGGCCTGTGTACTCTCCTCCTTTTCTGAATCCCTATTGTTCTTATTTTCTAAAACACACATGTGACACTTGCCGTACCTACCATCTATTATGAGTTAATTTTGTACCTATTTGCCCCTCAGAAGTATGCAGGATGTCAACTGCACAGGTATGATGCATGTATATATATATCAACAAACTCTTGTCATATGTTGTATATTCCCAAGTAAACATCTGGAGGCAGGGACTATTCACACACTCATTTTTCTCTCACAAAGGCCAGCATAGTATGTACTCAGCAAAATGAATGAATAAATAAATGAATAATTGTGCTTTGAATTTCCATAAATATTATTTTTAAAGTGCATATATAATATACATAAAATTCATATAATGTGAGTGTAATAACACCAGGTATATCAATACAATGTAAAAATTGTGAAGACAGCTGATGCTGGACTTCAGCAAAGTTCATGTGAAGCCTATTAACTTTGGAAACCATTCTTATACATACCAGAAATGATTTACAATAAAAAATGTTATTAAATCTCACAGATACCATTAACCTTTCCCACCACTCCCTTGACACTTTATAACTAAAAGTGGAGCAGATGCATGGAATATGGTTCTCCATGAAGAAGTAAAAGACAATGACACAAAACACAGAATGACAGAAAGCGACAGCTTCCTAGAAGCAGGGTATGTGGTAGATTTTCTTATTTCTTAAGAATGAAAAAGAAAACAATTATTATTAACTGGAGGTCTTTGTATAAAATCAGAATACAAAGTTCACATTAAATCAATTAGAGTTATTTTTAACTCCACAGATTAATCCATTTCCCCATTCACAGAACTCATTTCTTTGTTCTTTGAACTTTAGAAACAAGAACCCAGAGGTTACAGTAGAAGGTATGTTTTTTCATGGCTTACATGGAATATAGTCACTGTATTCTCACCTCACTTGTTTGACAAGGTACATTATGGATTGGTTGAAACAAGCTGTTGCATAATGTGACTATCAGAAGCTGTGATGAAGATATCATTTGTTCCAACATGCCTAGCGAGCACTGCAGAGGTTCTGTGGATGTTCTGATGAAGTGTGGATAATGATGTGAATTGAATCTTCAGATCTATAGCATGTTAGGCTATAGTCTCACTAGAGGCATGTGGCGTATTAGACAGAGGGATGCCTCATCTGCCATTTATATCTGTTTTAATCACAAGATTGAAAAAATGCAAACATGAAATAAGCTACTGGGTAAAAAATATAAAGGTCTCTCTAACTGTAATTAGCTAAGTAACATCATAAATAATCATAAATATTGATGCAGGAACAATGTTTTATCACTTATAGTTAGACTGTACATTTGGCATTAATTCAAGAAGATCTCATGACATGGTCCCTCACAATGTGATATGTCTAATTACCCAAAAACATAAAGAAAAATGGACAAAATCTGTAGGAGTTTGTTAGTTTTGTCACTGTGAATGACTTTCAAATTCCCTATTCCTACTCTTATGAGCAATTGTTAGTAGTTATCCAATAGTATGAAAAATTAAACTTAGAATGAATGCTAATTAGAAGTAACCAACTCTATTCAGTGTCAATGCTATTGATTAGAAATAACCAAATCTATTCAATGTGAAGAATAGGGACATGTTTTAAACAATCTTCCTTAGGGAGTTTATTATCAGGTTGTTTAATACCAAAAGCTGCTTCTGATTTCTCTGACCTCAGATTTTTGGGGAAAGTGGAGCCTACTGTGTAAGCATGTGTATGTCTATCTGTCTGTCTGTGTGTCTGTGGTGTGTGTACAATCATTTACATGTGTGTGCATTAAACTACTATAGGGATACTTCAAAATCCAAAATGACGTGCAAACAACACATTCAGAGCTGTGATTAATGAAAAATTTTTAATTTGAAGATTGAAGTATCTTAATTTCTTTATCTCTATCTCTATATTTATCTGTGTATGTCTTTTCCTCCTTCTCTTTCTCTCACAGATCAGGGATATTCGAAAAATTGAGAAATTGAAAAGCAATGGGACAAGTAATATAGAAATATTGGCTGAAATATTTATCTCTGAGATGAGACTAAAAGAAAAATAGAATAGATAGAGAATTGAAAGGCTTCAGATGGGACAAATACAAACCAGAAAACTGTAGACCAACTACAAGTATGGTTTATTTATTCATTCAGCAAGAATCTGTTTAGTGTCTACTCTATGGCAGCCGTGTCCTAGGCACTAGGGATGCCATAGTAAACAATATGGGCAACGCTGCCTGTCCTTACATTCTAAGGAAGGGAGATAAGCAATAAACAGAATAAATAAGCTATGTGGTAAAACAGATGGCCTTCTGTCCTATAAAAAAAAATAAACCAGTAAAGATAGTGGAAGACTTGGAAGTTGTGGAAGTGACTTTAAGTTTTAATAGAGTCATCAGAGCAGGCCTCACTGAGAAAATGAAATTTAACAGGGAGGGAGACAGAGGGAAGACAGGGGAGGGAAAAGTTGGGAAGAACAGGTTGCAAGAAGAAGGCTGGAGAGCACTAATGTGAAGGCTGGCCTCCACACCTGTTTAGATTAATTGAGTTCCCACTATTTCTCCCAGATGACCTCCCCAAATATCCCTTTTCAGATTCATGCCCTCTTTCATTCACTATAGAGTTAATGATTTTTATTTTCCTTCTCTTTTATGAGAAAAATAGAAATAAACATTATAACCTTTCATTATTAAGATATGTGTGCACCTTTCTCAGAAAGCTACAATTGGCATTTTTGTAATGAATTGAATCTGTAATGCTTAAGCAGCTTCATTTCACAATCTTAATCAAAAAAAAAAAGCAACAGCTTGCTTTTTACTGTTTTTTTTAAATTTAAATGTTTATTTTTTTAAAATTTATTTATTTATTTATGGCTGTGTTGGGTCTTCGTTTCTGTGCGAGGGCTTTCTGTAGCTGTGGCGAGCGGGGGCCACTCTTCATTGCGGTGCGCGGGCCTCTCACTGTCGTGGCCTCTCTTGCTGCGGAGCACAGGCTCCAGACGCGCAGGCTCAGTAGTTGTGGCTCACGGGCCCAGTTGCTCCGTGGCATGTGGGATCTTCCCAGACCAGGACTCGAACCCGTGTCCCCTGCACTGGCAGGCAGACTCTCAACCACTGCGCCACCAGGGAAGCCCTCTTTTTACTGTTATGTCTAAAATTCAGAGAGGGACCTGCCCAATGAATCCACCTTAAATGAGGAAAGAGGGACTTCCCTGGTGGCACAGTGGTTAAGAATCCGCCTGCCAACGCAGGGGACACGGGTTTGCGAAGATCCCACATGCCATGGAGCAACTAAGCCCTTGCACCACAACTACTGAGCCCAAGTGCCACAACTACTGAGCCCGCACGCCTAGAGCCTGTGCTCTGCAACAAGAGAAGCCACCGCAATGAGAAGTCCATGCACAGCAACGAAGAGTAGCCCCCACTCGCCGCAACTAAAGCCCGCGCGCAGCAACGAAGACCCAACGCAGCCAAAAATAAATAAATAAATAAAATAAAATGAGGAAAGAGATCGTGATTGAATTTCATTTCTGCCTCTAGTAATGTTACAACAAGGGCCAGAACCATTCTTTCCTACAAGCAGATGCCCAGCTGTGGGCTGTTCCCTCTGTAACTGCCTCCCTCCCCACCTCCCCACCTCCTTCGTGTGAAGTACGAAGAGGGGATGAGGCACAGATAGGGCTGGTGAGGTAAAAATGCTAGATGATGGCCTTGAGGGTCAAGTAGAGAAGGACCATCCTGAAGGCCACATGGGGGCTGGGTACTGGGCAGTTGTAAGCAGGAAAATGAAGTGACATTTTAGAAAGATTACTAGTTCCAGGAGTCTACTTGAGAGGTCACCTTGATGATGACCTGAAGCACCATAAAATCTGGAGAAGGGGAAAAAAATGGATTTTTCCTCTTGTATTCTAGAGTTATTTAGGAGATGAAACCAGTAGTTGATGGAATGTGAAGAAGGGAGAGGGTCTCTGTTTGGATCACTGAAGGCAAGCCTCTTCTTATACCTTTAAAGCAAACAGGGGTCGCCACTGAGCCTTGAATGGGCAACTCTGAACTATACCTGCCCATGAAGGATCATCCAGAATGCATCTGGTTCAGACTCATTCCTCAACGCGTATTCTCCCCTCTCTGCTGCCTTTCTCAATACACATATGTTCTATTTTATGTGTAATGGTATTGCACATTTATCAATCGTCAGACCTCCGAAGAAAGATGTTCATTGATTGACTGACATGAATAAGAGACCTGAGAAAGGGAGCTGTTCTTTGCATTTGACAGGTAGTTGGTAAAAAGCCGATAGTTTGATTAGGGCCTTCCCAGGAAGCCCAGTGCATTTTGATTAGCTTGATCATCATTTAGTTCTTTTCTCCTTGACTTTATAACTGTCACTAAAAAGTGAATTTTAAGGAAGTTATATCTTTGCACAGGTAAACTCCCTTTGTAATTCACCCCATAGAACAAACTCATCCAAATGGTCAAGGGCAATCAATAATATTTTTACTCCATTATCAACTTTTACACTGTGATAGAGAAATTATTCTCAAATATAGGCCAAGATTCATATATATTTTTTTAATATCTAGGATGCTATAATCACAAAGGAGTTACAATATATGCAGCACATCCATTAACCTGCTGTGAATACACCTATGAACATGTATAAAGACATGAATAGTTTATCATATTTTTATCATAATCAACTGACAAATATTTTGTTATATTTTAATAATATTTTTATTTTTATAACTTTAATCATATTTTCATCATTTTTGCTGCAAAAGTCTTTTGATTCTCCTTTGAAAATTTCCAAGTCAAGTCTATAAGTAAAGATAAAATATACAATTAATGAGGGGGCCATGATTTGCAAGGCTGTCATCAAACGAATGAATCCAATGATCTGAGTCTGACCTAGGAATCAGATGTCACCACTTGATCAAGAAATTCCTTCCAGTTTTGAAATAGAGGTATAAATCATCCCAGTATCAAGGTAGTGAATCCCAGGTTTGAACAAATAGTATATATGAAAGAGATGCAGGAACGCAGATACATCTTTCAGAAGGCATACTCAGTAATGGGTTTGGGGCCTGGAATATCTATTCACAGACATAATATGTGATAGTTTGGCTGCTTAGCTAAACTTTCACACCCAGTAACTCATCTCTGCATCAGTTGGACTCTAACCTGAAATCTCATCGGATTCATCTTGGCTCAATATTAAAAGTGTTTTATGCTAACAGTACAAGTGCCATTATTATCCAAGTAACTGCTATTGACTTGTAGTATCCTACTATTATTCTGGGTATTCCATTACATTTTTATCCAATTTTCTTTATTTCTCAATGTGTTTTCAGGGAAAATAAGGAAGGAAGGAAGGAAGGAGGGAGGGAGGGAGGGAGGGAGGGAGGGAGGAGACATTGAAAATGAAACAACTTTGCATGGATACAATAGTTGGAATAAATTGGAAAATACTTAAATTTTACTCCTTATAAAATACAAAAGTTAAGAAAATAATGCTCAGCCACACAAACTACAGGAAGCATCTATTTGTATCTCCTCCTAATACATGCTCTTATGAGAACAGTTTATAAATTTCATAGTTAAGGTAATGCACTTTTTGAAGCCAAATTTATTTGGTGCAAATAACACTGAAATAGCTCTCCTCTATATCTCAGTTAACACTCCTACATTGCATCAAATAAATCTGAACACAATGGTGAGACAGAACAAGTGATCAGGCCAGCCTTACATGTGTAATGGGAACCATATTAAAGAAAGCAAGACGGGCTTCCCTGGTGGCGCAGTGGTTGAGAGTCTGCCTGCCGATGCAGGGGACACGGGTTCGTGCCCCGGTCAGGGAAGATCCCACATGCCGCAGAGCGGCTGGGCCCGTGAGCCATGGCCGCTGAGCCTGAGCGTCCGGAGCCTGTGCTCCTCAACGGGAGAGGCCACAACAGTGAGAGGCCCGCGTACCGCAAAAAAAAAAAAGAAAAAAGAAAGCAAGAGAGCAGAGATAGAGAGGATTTGGGGAAGGAATAAAAGAGACCAAACATAACAGAGAATTCTCATCCTTCTACAAAAATAACAGAGCTAGAGGAGGGAACGGAAACAGATAAAGAAAATTAACATTGAAAAGAGTGGAGGTATAGAAGGTATCCATGAAAAGTACAACAAAGACAAAAACAAAAATCATGAGTGGTTTCTGTTGCAAGCAAAAGTTATTTTGGATTTTGTGGGCTATTGCTAGAGTGTTTGTATTTCCCTGACTTTGGTGAATGGAGAAACCAATGTAGATGAGCCACCTGTACTTATGATACCTTACTTCATTTATTTTCAGTATTAAGCTGACCATTTGAAATATATCACTTAAGAGTACCCCAACGATCATAGGATTTAACATTGTGTGATAAAGAAAACACTATGCAACCCACATACCTTTCTGGTCACTCATAATTTCCTTGTGCATGCACTCATGAATCAAGGTAAAGGAGTAGTAAGAATGCTCAACCATGTAAGTTTGTTCCCTGTTTGCTATGGTGAATCATTATTAGTGTAATCATAATTCATCACACAAAAAGGAACTCTTATGATGGTTAAAGGTAGAAGAATTCATAATTAGCACTAGTACAACAGGAATAAATTTGGACTTCTCCAAGCAAACAGATGTGTCTGGTCACCCTAGCCAAACCAGATGAGGTGGGTTTTTTTTTTTGCATAGTTCTATCCTTCTAGTCTAACACATTCTTATTTAGATATCTTGCAACTGATCTCTTATTGCTAGATGGGGAAAGAGTCTGATTTATGTCAAATGCAGAAAAGTCTGTCCCCCTCCCCCGTCCCCTGGGTGTTCATAATGTCAAAGGGCTTTTACAGTGAGGTTGTAATCTGTCACATTTCTACAAAGTTCATTATCTTGTCTGTAGTAAGAAAAGCAATTTAATTGTGGTTTTCCATTTTGCATGCTAACGTAGCAATTTTCAAACCTGTTGTACATTTTGGTAAGATATAATTTTCATCTGTTTTCCCCTTCCCCTTCACATTCTAAGTGGAGCTACATTTGTAATATAAATTCATGCAATATTAGATCAGTGAGAACGTAAAGCCTTTCTTTTGCCTATTAAGCAAAGAACACATCTTAGGAACACCATACATCATGCTTGTCAGAAGACTCAAAAGAATCATTCTGAATAGTCACCTTGTCTATTATTTAGAAAGCAGACATGAAACAATATAATTCAGTTGGGCTGCATGTATCTAATTTGCATATGGCTATCTCTTTTTAATCTGAGTTTTCACAAAATGAATATAATTAGCAAGTTTCAATTTATCTTCAAAACCACTGAACTATGTTGATTACTTCCAGGATGACATCACGCATGTGCACTAGCATATTTGGACTCCTAAACAGAGCAATTCAGTGGATTTTGTAGCTAAACAAATGAATGTTGCAAGTTAAAAAGTGACAAACTCATCAGCCATGCAAGATGCATAATTCATCATGAAGAGATCAGCACTGTAGCTTTATCCTATTTTCCCAAGTTTTTCCTTTAATGAAACAGGCGATTCAAGCAAACCACAAATGATTTGGTGTGGGCAGCTTATTAGCCTGTGACCACTGATTAAAAAAAAATAAGTAATCAAACTCTTTAGAGTCACTATATGGCTATATTCTCTGTACTTCTCCAATTTGAGCTCCTCATCTAACTCTCCTTCATGTATGCTCTCAAAGTTACAAATTCCTCACATAATGAACTATCTCTGACCCACACTCTCAAGGAGCTTATCTGGGCTAGGATGTTTGACTTTAAATGAATGATAGTGAGAGACATCACATTTAACTTGTCAGCTATAAAATAAAATGTATAATTTATAAGCCAATACATTATTTAGTGATATCCAACTTTTAAAAAATTGTACAATTCAAATGTGTGGTTCTGGAATGTTAGAGATGCTAACTGCACAAAAGTTTAACATGATAATTGACATAATTTCCTCCCAAAATACCAATTTGTGTCCCCATGAATTCTAACTATAGCCTAGAGTTGAAACAAAGGTAAACCATTTAATAAGGGAACATGTATTACCAATGAGCTGAATATTTTTCCAGAGATAGACAAACCATGAAGTGAAACAGAAATAAAACTGGTCTTCTTTAGAACTGGCATTATTGGAAATATTTTAGTACATATGGAAGCAAGTATCGTATCTGGACTTTGAACTGGCAAGGTCAAGCAAGAAATCTCATGATGACTCGTTTCTCAATCGAAGTTACCATTTTAGTCTGGCTAATCCAATGTTGTTTGCAGCGTTGGCTGTATGTTGGTCTAGTCTAGATTTTGTATTCAAAACACACAAGCACTGCAGGATATTTCACAACTGCTAATCAGTCTAACACAATTACTTATCTAAGTGCAGATGAAGGTTTGATTAGTGATGTGCTGTTTCTCAGAGAATTGTCGGTTTGACCACAGCAAACCAGAACCATAAATATAGTAAGTAACACAGCAAAAGCTGAGAGGCAGATCAGCTAATAGAAGACATACACCAGGTGGTTACACAGAACTATCTTTAGACATAAAATATGTGCAAAAATTTCCCCAGACTTCCTGACCACTCTCAGTTCCATATGCAAGTTTCCTTCAGCCTGAACACTGATGTTATACTGATCATCCTCAAATGTCACTTTAAACCTAGCATATTCCTATTGAAAACATGTGCCTCACTAGTCAAACTACAAAATCTAAAGCCTCGCCTTCAAATTTCACCACAATCTGGCATAAACTAATATTTACAGTCCATTATCCCACAGTTCTCTGCTTTGAATCCTCGACAGCTCAGAATTACTTATCCATTCCTCAGTGAAACATTTTCCTCTCCTGCCTTCCTATATTTGCTCAAGCTCTCTCTCCTTCCTGGAATTCTGTCTTCACTTTTGTCATTGAATCTGTGGTTCTTTCACATGACTTATCCTACTCCTATATCCAGAAGTAAGCCCTTGAAAGCAGAGATGTGGATATATTCCCCAGCATGAAAAATGTATTTCTGAATATACTGGGAGTTCTCAAGTAATTGGGGTTGATCAAATCCTCTCCTATCAACTCTCATTTCTTTTCTTTTTTTTTTTTTTTTTTTGCCGTACGCAGGCCTCTCACTGTTGTGGCCTCTCCCGTTGCGGAGCACAGGCTCCGGACGCGCAGGCTCAGC
>NC_041225.1:66288705-66361630 GCF_002837175.3 Physeter macrocephalus
TCCCCTGCATCGGCAGGCGGACTCTCAACCACTGCGCCACCAGGGAAGCCCTCAACTCTCATTTCTTTTGGTTGTACATGCTCCACCTCACTGACTTGCCCTCGGCAATAAGTGCTAGTGCTACTCTGTCAGATGACCCATCAGTGCCATCTGGCTTTGTGTCCTCAATGGACTATATTCCTCTACCTTTAGCAACTGGAAGGCAAGTCACCTTAACAAGCTAAACTACTAGAAATGAAGAGAGAGTGAACATGGTACCTGCTCCATTGTTCTGGAAATGAAACCAGAAATAGAATATGGAAAATTTTCTCATCATTAATTCATTAATCAAAATCTTTATTGAGCACCTAGTATGTCTATTAGGAGCTGAAGCTATAGTAATGAACAAGGTAGAGTCCCTGCCCTTGAGAGCTTACATTCTTGTGTTGGAGGTGGTTAGTGGTGATAGGGAGACACATAGTAAGGCATCAAATAGTGACAACAGTCAATGTTATTAAGGAAAAGAAAGCATAATTTTAAAAAAGATAGCCGAGAGTCAGAAAAGAACTCTCTGAAGAGGTGACATCTAAGCAGAGATCTGAAAATGAGAGCAAGCCAGTCATTCGGGTAGCTGGGTGATCACTCTGGTGTTTGGCATAGGGAAAAGCAGGTGCAAAGGCCCTGGGGTGAGATCCAGTTTGCCCCATTCCAGTGGAGGAGTTAGGCTGCCGGAGCACAGGCGTTTAGAGAAAGAGTATAACAAGTGAGGGCAAGGGTCTTTCCAACAATAGTCCCCCAACAATCAATGACAAAGCCCCAGCTAGGCCAGCTGGCATCATCTGTGATACTAAAGAAAGTTTTCTTCATACACAACAGCATAAGCACTACTTGATTTAATTAATCAGATGGCTTCTATTAGCACTTTTTATAATGCCCAATTCCAGGCTAAGCTTTGTGGAGAATACAAGAATACTGTACCCATTTCTAATGGATTTAAGACCTGGATTCATATTTGTACTAAAAACCTGCCTCATTGGCTTGTATCAGAGGCTGCTTCTTTGCCCTGATTCTAATTTTCTGCCCTTGTATGAACTGGCTGCTGACAGATTAATACCAGTAACGGCAAGTTTTTTCCTACTGTATAATGTATCTATATTTTAAAAAAAGAAGCATCTCCTCTATTAATTCACTAATGCTCTTCAGTCTTTTTAGTAACAAGTGGGAAATCTTCCCACTTTGATTTAAAGTTTCCTAACTATTTAGAAACAAGATATCAGGTCTCAGTAATAAGAAAAGTGTTGCTGAGAAACAGGCTGTAATTTATACCACCACTTCAGGCCATATCATGCATTTTGCTAGAAAAATAAAAAATGCCAAACTTCAATGAGCATGCCACTGTCTCCTGAGCTCTTTTGTGATAGAAATAATTAGCTTTAAAATATTCCGTCAAGATCTTAAGATGCAACAGTAAAACACAATTGCTTCTATTATATGCCAGTAGTTGCTCATAACAACTGGGAAGCTAAGACGTTATACTGGAACAAACTCCTTTTTGTTACATTCCGATCAATGACTTGCCTTCATTTAACCTACATGTCTGGATATCTGAGAAGTTTCATCTTATGGCTTGTTTAAATTATTAACATCCATTCTACCCACCAAACAGCTACGGGCTTTATAATCTGTAAGTTATTACTTGTCTTAATGTCCATCCCCTTTCTTGGGAAGGCTTTGGAGGCAGGTAAAGTAGGTATGGGAGAGGTAGAAAACACTTTTGGTATTAAAGGCCAGAATGAGGGGCTTCCCTGGTGGCGCAGTGGTTGAGAATCCGCCTGCTGATGCAGGGGACACGGGTTCGTGCCCCGGTCCGGGAAGATCCCACATGCCGCAGAGCGGCTGGGCCCGTGAGCCATGGCCGCTGAGCCTGCGCGTCCGGAGCCTGTGCTCCGCAACGGGAGAGGCCACAACAGTGAGAGGCCCGCGTACCACAACGGGAGAGGCCACAACAGTGAGAGCCCGCGTACCACTAAAAAAAAAAAAAAAAAAAAAGGCCAGAATGAGGCCATGGATGTGTATGGCTTCATCTTTGTAAATTAAGATTAAGAGTGTGATGTTGAATCCTAAACACTTTCTGTTCTAGCCTTGTTTTTCTTTGTTAAAATGCTTTGGCTGGCTCCCTGTGATACACTTAACACCTCTTTCTTCTTGTGAGTTTGATCTAAGGATTTCCAAAGAAGCGTGATGCCTCTGAGATGAAGAGATGTGCTTGTCACAGGTCACCCCTGACAGGGGCACCACTGACAAACCCGCTCATTTTCCAAGAAGCGCCATTCTTTCCTAGAGTCCCTTGAACATCACTTTAGTCCTATTTTTCAAAAACAGAAAATGTAGGCCACAATAAAGGAGGCTCACTGGGCATGCAAAATTGTGGACATCCTTATGACATCCCACCTTCCGCATCTCTCAATGATACTGGTTGCAGAGACATTTTAAAATCCTTTCAGTAGGTAACTATTTGTACTTACAGCTTTTGTGGTGCCTGAAATAAAATGATATTATTGGAAGGATATGAGTCATGCGCTTCCTGGTAAACCCATCCTGTCTTTTATGATTTTCTAAACTGTTTTGTGGAAATTCCAAGTTTTACTTTTCTCATTAGAGAAGCTTATGAGGCTAACTTTCTGGGATAGAACTCCAACTGCTAAAGCTTAAAGGGCTGCGGATGCCACCAATAGTGTTTTTTAGTTACTGCAACTACAAGAGACCGTCTAGGTGAACGATCTAGTTCTGCTAATAAAGCCAAATGGCATAGATGGCTTTTATCAATTATAAACATTAGTGTCTACTATTCATCTTCAGAGGAAGACAAACTTTTTAAAAATTCACTTAACGTAACAAAAATCCTCCTTACAGTTAATCTAATTTTTGATTTATTTCATAAACGAATTTTAAGAAGCACACCACATACTTTGCACAATTCTACAGCAACACGGTGCGTTATCTTGTTTTCCATATTCACACCTCCCAGTGCACAATGATATTTATTTGAGAATGGAGAGAAATCTCAGAAGCATAAGTGAGTTCCACCAGGACAATTTCCACATCTAATGTACCAATTCTTTAGAGGTCAGTCTTGTAAAATTTTCCCTGAGGGAAGCAGTTATTTTTGTTGCAGTCAGCCCTGAAAAATTCCACTGCAAATTCAGTCCCTGACCCATGCCAAAGAACAGAATACATTCACCCAAACCTCAAGGTGTTTTTATGGTATGATACATTTCAAATGGAGTCTATTTCCCATACCACCACCATAACTGACAAAATATACATTCTCTTTGCCTCATGCAGTCTTTCTCTAAATTCACAGCCTTTCTTTCAAGATTTGAAAGTTTAAAATTGTGTTGTACAGTGACAGCATTTAACGTACAGGTAAGGGGGAAAGAGACATTTGGATGTTTTGGTCTTAACATATGAAGACAGTATGCTTACTGCCAAATTTGCTGTGTCTTGGTTCCCCCATCCTTTACTATAAGAGGGATATTAATTTTACAGGGAAGTCTCACAAACTAAGAGGGGGAATCCAAATTACAAGCCGTCTTGCCTAATAAACTAAATTAATGACATCATCCAAATTCATTATTTATAATAACAGTAAAATAACTTTAATAATAAAGTAGTGCTCTCAGGAATTTATAGGTCAATGTCCAAATTAGAGGCCATCAGTTTATAAACGTATAAAGCTGCACAATAATAACTAAAATGAAGTTAGTGAATGTTTCTTTAGGACAAATTATTGATATGCAATTATGTAACAGTCTAATTTGGGGAGGGAAGCCATGCAATAGATATTCTGGAAAAGAAAAACACAACACATTTGACAACCTATTAATACCTCTCACCTTTCTTGTCATATCTGGAAATAGCAGAGATGCCGAGATTTTTTTTGTTCTGATCATATAGTTAGAGTACATATGAACCATTAGGCTAGTTTTCATTGTAGATTTCTAGAACTGCATGTTATCTTTTAGGGAGATGTCAACAGAGGGATGACATTGGTGGGTTAATCACTACCTTTAGAAATTTTTCCTTAACAAGTTGTGCTGATGTTATAAAAACCAAATGGGAGGTCATAATGTTCTATAGCAAATTCAGAATGGTAACTCTTCAATACAGATCAATCTGGCAGAACTCAGACTGCTCCCTGCCCTTGCTTCCGTCAGTAACTGTATTTCCTTTGGTTCTGTTGACATAATCCCAAGGGCTAAGAGTGGGATCTTCAAATATATAAGAAAAACTTCATGTCCTATTCATTCCCATTTTCTTGATATTTTTGGTCATGAGAAAAATACCTGTCTTCAGAGAGAGGTCTTAGGTTTAGAATTTGAAATTTAGAATATTAAGTTTGAAAAATGGATAGAAGGACAAGTAGTCTCTTTGCAAGAGGACAAAAGAAGCTGAAATGGGTACTCTAAGGCCAGACTCAGTGTTTCACTTCCCTCTTCTTTACAGGCAAAGTTCTGCTGCTCCCTTTCCCTAAAAGAACTCAGTCCCAAATTCTTTAGATCATTGTCATTCAAGAGAAGCTCTAGTAAGAGGAACAACGAAGGCAGAGGCAAATTAGAACTAAGAGTAAAATAAGGGATACATTGTCATTGAGAAGAACTTCTAAAACTGAGGTTTTAAGAATATTTGTAAACACATTGAAACGGCTCTATTTTGTGAACTACTTTCATATACAATTAGATATTCATTTAATTTGATTTTTCCTAGAAGATGTTCCTGTAAGACTGCTGCATGTAAACTGCCCAAATCCCTGAACTGAGTGGTGTCTTGGCACATGATTTGAAGGGCAGTTTTCCAACCATGGATAGGGGAAGAAGATTGGCTTTGCTGACAGTTTGATACAGATTTGAATCTCTGAACATTTATTAGCTCTGGGGCTTTAAAAAACAATAAGAAAATAATGGTAAACCTTGCTTTAGCACATTTATCCCTATGCTGAGAGGCTGACAGTCATGGTCTCATTTAATGTGAAGAAAAATCCAGTGAGAAAGATACTGTTATTAAATCCATTTGAAAAGAAGAGGAAAAAGAGGTTCCGGGAAATTTAGCAATTTGTCCAACATCACAGAGCTTGTAAGTACCTAATTTATATATTTATGTTTGTATACAGAGTATATTGCTTGTCTAAACAATATGTAACTCTGTGTAAGTAAATAAATCTGTATGTATTAAATAAAATCCATGTCTGCATTCTAAGACCTTTGCCTTTACTTATTTTATGTAATTTTTCCATGGAAGAACAATATTTCTGCCATGCACCTTTTTTCAGAAATAAGTTTAAAGTTCCGTATTTAATGTTATATTTAGAATGTAAAATAATAATAGGATCATTTTTCACAACTCTTTGACAGTTAGTCACCTGAGAGCTTGTCAGTGTATACAGGCACACCTTGGAGATATTGGGGGTTTCATTCCAGATCACTAAAATAAAGCATATATCACAACAAAGCAAGTCACACAATTTTTTCGTTTGTTTCCCAGTGTATATAAATTTACTATACTGTAGTCTATCAAGTGTACAAGTGCAATAGCATTATGTCTAAAAAACTGTACATACCTTAATTTAAAAATACTTTATTGCTAAAAAACGCTAACCATAAGTTGAGCCTTCACTGAGTCCTAATCTTTTTGCTGGTGTAGGGTCTGGCCTCGATGTTCGTGGCTACTGACTGATCAGGGTGATGGCTGCTGAAGGCCGGGGTGGCTGTGACAATTTCTTAAAATAAGACAACAATGAAGTTTGCAGCATTGACTGACTCTCTTTCACCCATGATTTCTCTGTAGCAGGCAATGCTGTTTGATAACATTTCACCCACAGTAGAACTTTTTTCAAAATCGGAGTCAACCCTCTCAAACTTTGCCACTGCTTTATCATCTAAGTCTATCTCATATTCTAAATCCTTTGTCACCATTTCAACAATCTTCACAGCATCTTCCAGGGTAGACTCCATCTCAAGAAACCACTTCCTTTGATCATCCATAGAAGAAACGTCTCATCCATTAGAGTTTTATCATGGGATTGAAGCAATTCAGTCACATCTTCAGGCTCCACTTCTAGTTCTTTTGCTATTTCTGCCACATCTGCTTCTTCCACTGAAGTCCCGAACCCCTCAGTCATCCATGAGGATTGGAATCGGAATCAACTTCTCCCAAATTCTTGTTAATGTCGATATTTTGACCTCTTCCCATGAATCACAAATATTCTTAATGGCATCTAGAATGGTGAATCCTTTCCAGAAGGTTTTCAATTGACTTTGCCCAGATCCATCAGAGGAATCAGTATCTGTGGCAACTATAGCCTTATGATATGTATTTCTTACGTAGTAAGACTTGAAAGTCAAAATCATTCCTTAATCCATGGGCTGCAGAATACATGTTGTGTTAGGAGGCATGAAAACAACATGAATCTCATTGTACATCTCCATCAGAGCGCTTGGGTGACCAGGTAGAAGATTTGATCTTCTATCCAGACCACTAAAACTTTCTCCATATCAGCAATAAGGCTGTTTTGCTTTCTTGTCATTTGTATTTTCACTGGAGTAGGATTTTTAATTTCTTTCAAGAATGTTTCTTTTCATTCACAACTTGGCTAACTGTTTGGTGCAAGAGGCCTAGATTTTGGCCTATCTGAGCTTTTGACATGCCTTTCTCAACTAAGCTTAATCATTTCTAACTTTTGATTTAAAGTGAGACATGTGTGGCTCTTCCCTTCCCTGAAACATTTAGAGGTCACTGTAGGATTATTAACTCGTCCAATTTTGATACTGTTGTGTCTCAGAGAATAGGGTGGCCCAAGGAGAGGGAGAGAGATGGGAAAAAGACCAGTTGGTGGAGCAGTCTGAACACTACATTCATGGATTAAGTTGGCCCTTTTATATGGGTGTGGTTTGTGGTTTCCCCAATCAATTACAATAGTGACACCAAAGGTCACTGACCACAGGTCACCATAACAAATGTAATAATAACAAAAAAGTTTGAAATATTGAGAGAATTACCAAAATGTGACATAGAGACATGAAGTAAGCAAATGCTGTTGGAAAAATGGTACCAATAGACTTGCTCAATGCAGGATTGCCACAAACCTACAATTTGCAAAAAATGCAGTATCTGTGAAGTGCAATAAAGTGAAGTGCAGTAAAACGAGGTGTGCTTGTACATAGTTTCTCCAAATTATAGAAATCATTTTTATTCAGGAGGAAAAAGTTAATACTCTTGAAAAAAATTTCGGAAGAAAATAAAAATAGATCCAGGAGAAATAGATCAAGAATAACTCACAATACCTTTTTAAAAATAGTAATAACTTAAAAAAATTTTCTACTGAAGAGCAGTTAGTGCAATATCCAAAATTTTGTGTGTAAGCACTACCTAATGAATGACTGAGGCAATCGACGACTGGTTTTCCCAAAGGAACCAACCCAGTTTCTGAGATCATGGCCTCATACATGCCCCATCCATGTGGTGGTCAAAATGGAATAAGACAAGAGGGGCACAGTGATCAGGTGAAGGGCTATAAAACTAAAAACTGATCTGAATACCTCCTGCATTTGTTATCTCTTAAGAACTTCCATTATATACCTATTATGAAAAATTGCATTGATTTACATATTAATGTTCTGCATTTCAGCATGTGCCCTTTATGTTCACACACAACAGAATACCCTCTTTTCACACACATTTAACCTACGTGACTCAGCCATTAAGTGAAAATTTGAGAGTGGGAGAAAAAAGAAACAGAATGAATACAGTCACCCCCATTGTTCTCTTCAGTGCCTTGGATTTTAAATCCTTTACTGTCATTCAGTTGAATTCTATTTTTGTCAGTTTGCCTATCAGTCAAGATGGAGAGCTTAACCTAGGGTGAGCTATGGGATTGTCCTGGAAACATATTTTTTTCAATGTTCTCAGGTTCCTGGGCTGGGGACCTACATGCAAATTTTGATTATCTGTTTGTAATCTCAGTGATCTCTGGACAGGTGAAAAAAAAAAAAAGACAGAAAACCATTCCCTATACCAGCACTGTCCAATGGAATTTTCTGCTGAAAATGATGGAAATGTTCTTTATCTGAGTAGTCTAACACAATAGTCAGGAGCCATAGATGACTCCTAAGCACTTGAAATGCAGCTAGTACAACTAACTGTTTTTTAAAATTTAAAATTCAATTTAAATAAATTTAAACAAACAAACAAATAAATAGCTACATGTGGTTAGAAGTTACAATATTAAACAACACAGCTCTATACCATGCCCAAACAATTTCTAGGTGACTATGAAAGGGAAAATGCTGGAGAAGAAGGAACCTGTCTATTTCTCCATATCAGGTAGGTGAATTCCTAATCTTACTTTCTCTGTTTCCCAGTTTGTTTTCTTAACATAGCTAAGAACATCTCAAAATCTCTGAGACTGTATCAACTACCACAAGTCAGGGTGTCTAATTCCTAATAGGACCTTGTCGTCATTTGGACGCCCTTTGATTCTTCTTATTTAAAACTCATGCATTAACGACAGCCCCTATTCTAAATTATCTCCATATTCAAGGCTCTTACTCCCACTCCTTTCTCTTATATGCTCAGAAAATACTCTACGCCTCATTCACAAAGGAACCCAAGCACACGTGATGATAGCTCTGCCAATACACACATCACTACCACCACACATCAATTTCTCTCTATTTTTCCATCCTCCACTCTTCCTGTCAACAACGATGCCTGCATTCTTCCAAGGATCATACCCTGTAGCTGTGACATAAATAATATCCCCTCCTACCTCCTCTGGTCTATTTTTCTTTAATTATCTCCTTTATCTTTTTGTAACTTCAGTCTTTGTCTATCTACTGATTATTCCACTTAATAAACAGGTAATTCTTTCTGCTCCCCTCCACTAATCACACTTAAGCTGTCATAATTATCATGCTTTGTTTCCTCATTTCCCCTGATATTCTAGGTTCTACCTCAATCACTTCTCTGACCAGTGACTTGACAATCCAATCAATCCAACCTTTTTCTGTATACTCCCTTGGTTCTTCTTCTAGCTCTTTAATTGATCATTCTTATTTGATATTCTCCATCATTCCATTCCCTGAAATTGAGCATTACTTAAGATGAGGGATCATCAGTCTACAACCCACTGGCCATGTCTAGTCTGCTGACTGTTTTTATGTGTCATGAGAGCTGAGAATGTTTATTACATTTCAGGATATTTTATAGTAAAATCAAAATAAGATTAATAACTCATGGCATGTGAAAATATTATGAAATTCACATTTCATTGTCCATAATAAAGTAGTATTGAAACACAGCTAAACTCATTCATTTACATATTATGTATGACTGCTTTCATGCTACAATAACAAAGTTGAATAGTTGCAACAGAGGCCATAATACCTGCAAAGCTGTCTGAAGCAGGTTTTGACAGTTGTCTCTCCAACAGCTAATACAGTCCCTTTGTTTCTGACCAGTAGAACCTCCATTTTATCCATGTACTCAGGCAAGATACACCCACCTCTACCAATAGCTTAGTCGTGATTGGTCTAAATTAGTCAAGAGAAGTGGCTCAGTCTGCTCAGGCTGCTATAACAAAATATCATACACTGGGTGGCTTAAATAATGGACACTAATTTCTCACAGTTCTGAAGGTTTGGAAGTCTAAGATCAGGGTAATAGCATCGTTCAGTTATTGGTGAGGGCCTTCCTGGCTTCCAGTTGGCTGTCTTCTTGCAGTATCCTCACATGATAGAGAAAGGGCTCTGGTCTCTTCCTCTTTTTATAAGGAACTAATCCTATCCTGAGGGCCCCACCCACATACCTCATCTAACCCTAATTACCTCCAAAAGGTCCCATCTCCAAATACCATCACATTGGGGGTTAGGGCTTCAACATATGAATTGGGCGGAAGGGTGGGGGATGTGACACAAATATTCAGTCCAAAACACTGGTGAGCTGAAAGATAACGGGGACCTTCAGAGAAAGGTCTTCCTTTTTAATAAAAATTGATACGTGGGAGGGAACATCCTTCTTTGCCTAGAACAGGTTTAACCAACTTGCAACAATGAAAGCACAACACACAGTTATCACACTCAAGCTATCAGATGGAAGGATTGAAAGCCTCCTGGTCTCTGATGACTTATTTTAACTGCTGAATTAACCAGTCCTACTGTAGTCTTATTTCTAGACTTTTTATTAAGGGATAAAAAAATCCATTACTGCTTAGGCTACCCTTATTTGCATCTTCTATTACCTGCCAAATCTGAGTCAATCTTCAACAAATATTTACTGAAATTTAAATGCCTGAGTGTGCCTTTAATATATACATATACATTTATACATTTATATTGCACCTTTATTCTGTATTCAGCTATGCCATGTGTTTTTATTACTTTGAATTATTACTTAACATTTCATTAGAATTATTACTTAACAAAGACATAACATGTCTTTGATGGTTTGGTGGAAGAAATATTATTCTATATATTTTCTCAGCATTGAACCCATTACGGATACCTAATGTCTGCTTGTTGACTGAATACACTAATACATGTTGGATGAGGGGTAAAGATAGGTAGCTAGCAGGAGGGGAGGATGAATTCTGTTCTGATTTCTTAGAGGGTGTCATATGCAGCAAAAATGTATTGAAAGTTATCACTCCAATACCCAGAAATCAGCATAAGAAAGAATGAAAAGAAGAAAGAAAGAAAGAGAAGGAAAGAAAGGAAGGAAGAAAGAAAGAAGAGAAAGAAAGAAAGAAAGAAAGAAAGAGAAAGAAAGAAAGAAAAAGAAAGAAAGAAAGGGAAGGAAGGAAGGAAGGAAGGAAGGGAGGGAGGGAAGGAAGATAGGGGAGGGAGGGAGAGAGAAGGGAGGGGGGAGGGAGGGAGGAAGAGGAAGGGAGGGTGGTAAATGTAAAGAACATTTTGTAAGCAAATGATGAACAGGTTGCAGAGGTCAATCACCCAATACTGAGGCAGCTTCAGAAATAAAAGCAGATGGTACAGCTTTTTCTTTTTCCTCTTGGCCACAAAACCCCTGCTAATTGAAGTAGCAACTGAACAAGCTGCTCTTTCATTTCGCCAGCAATATTTATGTTTCACTTAGGTTCTGCATTTCATATGAAACATAACTACACCTCCTGCTTACTCCTTGTTTCTGGCATCTAAGCCAGTTCCTGCTTTCCCACAGTCCTGCTTCTTTCTTCACAAGACTTCATGAAGGTGAACAAATGTATAATTCCAGGCTTGAGAGAAACAAAGTGAAATGGGCAGGTCATCTTTAAGAGTCTATTCTTGACTATAAAATGGGATATATTTAGAGTCAATCAGAGAAGTTTTTAGTTTCTTTGTTCAATTCATGAATCTCAGAACTGTGAAACAGAATTAATATTACTAACAGCAATTCTACTGTCTATCTTAGACTGCACTAAATAGTTCTAAATAGAACTTTCTCATAGCCATTTCCGTAAGACCATATTTTTCCCTCCTGCAGTTCAGACTTGTTTTTCCAGAAATGGAAACAGCATATAAAGTGCTGAGAAATTTGCTAACCCAGCTTGCCCACATATTTATATCACTGTCAGGATACAGTATTGTATTTACCAAGATTAAACTATCTGTTGTCAAAACTCAATGAAAATCATGGTGTGCTAAACCATACTTTAGAGATGTAAGCATCTATTTCAAAATGCAAATCACATAGTAAGATACTTGTGTTTACAGGGTTATACTGTACAAAATGTAAATAGTCTGAAATACTAGGCATTTCCTGGACAGCAAAGACCAAAGTTGCTGAGTTTGAGAAAGAGTTTTGGATATTAGATATAGAAATGGGTTCAAGTTCCACATCTGTCACTCACCAGCTGTGCATTAATACAAGCCACTTAACAAGTCACCTGTAAAATGGGGGTAATTCCTGCTCTGTCTGCCTCATTTATGATGAACAAATGAAAGCGTGTATGTAGGTGAAAACATTAGCTAAACTCTATGAAGGTATATAAATAAATGAAAAGGAACGTTGAAAGCTGGCAATTTTCAATTCACCAAGGACTTTAATTTCTGCTCTACGAATCAGTTTTTATTGTTAGAATTACAGAATTTTAGAAGTATAAGTAAACCTGAAACTCATGTAGTCAAGCTCCCTCATTTTACAGATAAAGAACATAAACCCAGAAAATACTACCGATTTATCCAAGATTAAAAATAAAAGAAATAAATATTTGAGAAAGAAGTTTAGATTAGAGCCTGTTTTTTTCCTAACTCTTAGTTCGTTGTTATCCCCTACTGAAAAACTTCACTGTCTGTTAAATGTAGAGGTGTTTACCAGAATTTACTGATTTAAAAATAATTTTACAGTGATGTGAAATCTTTCAGTTCTAAGACATTTTCAAACTAAAATCTCATTTTATTTTTATTATATCCTAGATGGGTTTCAAGGCAGATAGCAGTTTCATTTGAAAGTGAAAATTTTCTGAACAGAGAGATGGGTAGCAGAGCCAAGCATGGAATCAATGTTTTCTACATAGCCTGGTATTCTTTCCACCTTTCAGCTATCTCCATCATATTTTGATTACAAGGGATTCTGTTTCTTTTAATAGTGCTGCACATTATATATTTTTAAAAGTAGGACAGAGTAAAATTAATTTTGCTTGGGGAGTCTTGTGATCTCCTTTGCGATGTCTGGAGACACCCAAGGGTATCTCAAAACTAGGATGAAGAATACCTATACCAGATTATTCTATCTCCCAAAGTAATTTGTCTTTTAATAACAATCATAATTACCTTCTACAGTATCCAGTCCCTACCCTCTCTACCAGACAAACTATTCACTGAAGTTAGGACCTCCATGGTAAAAAACTTCTCAACACTGTATGGCTAGAAGCAGACTTTCATTCTCCAAAGGCATTCTGGGAAAACCACACATGGGTGTCAACTTCCAAGCTCTTCTATGAATATTTAAGCCCTGTTTCACTTCCACAAAACTAATTATTACAGAAAAGCCTAGTTAAGTGAACTATTCTTTGTTAAAGACATGGAAAAAACATATAAATACATACTAGATGGGCTTAAATCAGCATTTTGAAGTACTGGATGCATCTAAAAGATCCCAAGCAACGTTTTGTGCCCAGTGGTCCTCTTTGCACCAATCCTGTCTCCCCTCTACCTGCCCCTACCACCAGCAACCTAGAACTACCTTTCTTCCATGAGGATGCTTCTAATGCAAGTCCCAGGGTTATTCTTATTTGAAGTCTTATCTCTTACATTTAATAAAATGGCCTTGCCCTCTGTGAGAATAGTTTTTATGTCAGTAAACACATGGTAGCAGTAGCATGTGGTTCTGCATACAGTGTGTCTGTGGATCTAGACTATGTGTTTGGTGGGGTGGAACTGTGGGGAAGGGGGAAAAAAAAAACTGAAGGCAAAATCTTGTCTTTGATCTTGAAAATATGCTAGTAGATTCCTAATTACTTTACTTAATGATAAAGGCAGCTTAGATGCCTATTTTCTTCCTGAAAAAATGAAAAGAGAAATTTTCTAATTCACTGATATCTTGGCTACTAATAAAACTTTGGTCACCAAAAAGCAATGGATAAAGCTTGAGTGAAATGCTTTGCAACCCCTGGAATGGAAGCTGCCAAAACCCATTAAAATTCATTTGGGGATGTTCATACCATAGCAATCATCAAATAAAAAGTTACTACAATTAAAGAGAAGAAGAGTCTTTCTAGGTATCAACAATGCAATCAAGCAGGAGGATCCCAGAATGTCAGTCATTATAGCAAACCAGACGGACAGTGGCATCTTCTAAGATCTACAGACGGAAACACCAAAAATAACTTCATTGTCCTTCCACCTGGCTCTCTAATATCCTACTATACAAGAACATGGATTCTCTTTCCTTCTTCCCAGGGCGTGGCTAGAAGTTAACTGAGTATAGAAGACCCCTGGCATTTTGTATCTCACTTTGTTTGATTTGCTTGTGGATATACAGTCCTGAATGAAGAAAGCCAGAAGTCAGATTTATTTTACATAATTCACTAGGGACAGCCACAGCAAAATGTCAAAAAATGAATCTTTGCTTTCAGCTTGTCCAGGAATAGGCCCAGGGAAGACCTTCTGAGTCTGCTGGAATTGGGGAGAGTGGACTTTTTCTGAGTTGACTCAAAAATGCTGATAGTAAATGGCAGGTTACTGCTTAAGCACAGATGTCACTTCACTGTGTCAACTTGGAAATGATCAGCACAATCTGGCAAGTACAATTTTTCCTCACACGATGAGTGTATCTGGGCAGGTGCTATACTTCCCTGAGGCCGTACATTGTTTTAACAGATGCATTTTTTTTTAACATCTTTACTGAAGTATAATTGCTTTACAATATTGTGTTAGCTGCTGCTGTATAACAAAGTGAATCAGCTCTATGTGTACACACTTTGTTACTCACACCACAAGAGGAAAAAAGATTCACTAGTGCATATTCAAAAATGACTGGTGCTAAGATTCAGAAGGGAATAAAAAAGGTTACTAAATATTTTATCAATAATTAGAACATGGATAACTCCTATCCCTAGGGGTGCTGGTGCTACATATGCTCTAAACTTCCACTAAGTTCAGAAGAAGGAAAGACAGCTTTAAGGACAAATATAGAAAATATTTTCTGAAATAGATATCCCAATGGCCTCTGCTATGGCCACGATGCATTTTGTTGTCATTTTCATATTGCCCATTTGGCTACAGACCTTGACTTCCCTTGTCATTATGGAAAACTGCCAGAGGTACTCAAAGTAGGCTGTTATTGAAGGGCTACACCTAAACATAAAATAGTACCTCACAGTCTCCAGGGGTCACTCTGGGTTCTGATGGCTAGCTTTAAAAAACATAATTACGTTGGTAAGATTGGTGGCTCTGTTGCCCTGCTAAAAGACTAAGATCAGGCATGTTGAAGAAAATAACTCCAGCATCAGGAGTTGCAGCTTGGAAATAAGCAACAGACTGTAGTTCTAGGTAGACTGCTGGGCAGTATGACGGGTAGATGTACGTCTCTGAATCTTTCGGGCTGTCTCTGTATTAAATGATACAACCTAAATCTGCAAGGAATACAGAGGATGTCACAGATAGTAAGCATTGCGTAGCCAGCAATGTGCTAATTTTGGGAACATAAAGAAATATAAAACATGGTCATTGCTTCAAGGAGCTCCAAGATATACTTGGGGAAAAATACAGTCAACAAAATGGAAGAATATATGAACACAAGAGTGCATGTTAAATATGGTGCTATAAGTGATGCAACAGCTCTTACAGAGGCAGAGAGCCTGCTATATAAAGCAGTTGGGAAAGCCTGACTCTTAGTAAATTCTATATAACTATGGCTATAATCATAATCATAATTATAATCATCTTTATAGTATTGTATACTACCTATTTACAGATTACATAACATTATAAATATAATAATATTATTACTGAAAGCTCATCATGTGCTAGATCTTTTCCATAATAGATTCACCATAATATTATAGATGAAAATAATTACCATAAATTTGAAGATTAAAACTCTAAGATTAGGCACCTTATGAAAGGTCTCATAGCTCGTAAATTAGCAGAGCTTGGATTTGAATCTGTGTCCAGAGATTTCAAAGCTCTCTCTGGATTATTAACTACAGAAGTTGAGGAAAGATTTATGGAGGAAGCAAAATTTCAATTCATCTTCAAGCATGATCATAATTTTATTGGTTGGAAGAGAAACAGCAGAGCATTTCAGGCAAGGATGTTCATATAAGCAACGGCAACAAGGCAGAGATGAGGATGACATATGATCAGCATGAGGATATAGGTGTCTAGAAAGGGGAAGGCGAGAGTGGTGGAAGCAGAGTCAAGGCTCTAGATGACATAGGCCAGAATATCCAAAGGGATTCTCAGAGCTGCACTTAAGATTGGAGAGGGGATGCTGAGGGCATGTGTAACCACTGAAGGTTTCAAACCTGATGCATCATCTGACTATAGTTTGCTTTTTTGTTTGTTTGTTTAGAAATACAAATGCAAACAAAGCATTATGTTACTGCCCTCATGGAGTGAAGAGAGTCAATAAATAAGATAAATACTAAAATAGGTAGCTTGATAGATGTTGATTACGTTTAAAGGGGAAAATAAGGCTGGAAACAGGGTTAAGGAGTGTCTGGTGAGTTGTGTGCAATTTGATACAGGATAGCCAGGAAGAAGGCTTAACTGAGAAGGTGACATTTGAACAAAAAGACTCATTGCCCTTCAGTTCTCCTTTTGCATTAATGCCCGCTCCCTCCAAAGTGGTTTGGGATTATCACACACAAAAATCTCATATTTCCTTTAAAAATAGTTATTTTTTGCTTTGGGCTGATAGTTTTGATTTAAGAAAGCACATGTACATAACTTTCAACCTATCATGGTCTTTACATATAAGCTTGTATAATGCTTTTATAACTGTTCACACACAATTTTTCATTTGTTTTTGATTGATGTAAGAAATTTAAAGCCCATCCATTAATGTATAGGGGGAAAGAATAATCTACAGCAGACATAACATGATTCCATTTCACCCCGACTCTTCATCAAGGGTACGCTCTCTTGTTTATTGAATTATTTTTAAAGGCATATTCACTTAGTTTCTACACAATCCAAACAGAGATCATTGAATTTCCAGATCTTCTGATTTTTCTAGATTTGTACCTTTACTTCTACATAATTCTTGAATTCGGTTTTTCCTCAGAACATCATGGAAGATTATATATCGCTTAAGAAACCCAAGAAATTTAAAGCATGACAATCCTCATAATTCAGAAAATATAGTTTCATAAAAATGTTGCCATCTGTCTCAATGGTCCTTAATTTATAGATTAGCTACTTAATTAGCTACTTTGTGGTAAATGGAATATTAGCCCTCTTTTCACTTCTGTTTCCATTTATTCTTCCTTCTTTCCCCTAATTATTTATTTTAAATCCTTATTTTAAAAGGATTTAGAATAAATGGATAGAGTTGTATTTCTTGTATCCTTTAAAAATGAACAATTTATAAGCTCTCCAATCATATGAAACATTCAATGTAGTTTATTTTAGTGTAACATGAAATTCACCATTCTCAGTTTAATTGGGATAACTGGCATTTGTTCTTTCTAGCAGTCGGTGGGAAAGACAGAAAAACATTAGGTGTGTCCCAAGAGTCTAATGGGAAAGGAATGGGGCTGTGCATTTTGTCCAAGACTCCCACTCCACGGAAACAACAAACTGTCTGTACAACCTGTTCTGGGCTTTTGTATTTCAAAACTCAATTATTGCAAATGTAGTTGTAATGTGGAAGAAACGGGAAATACCTCATATAAAGACAAAACAGTTCCATATTATATTGGTCTTAGAATGTCAAAATAATGAAAATTTTACTGTGAATTTCTGAAAACTTACGTGGAATATAATCATCCATCAGCATCTGATTTGGTGGTTTCCTGCCCATAAGACAATTATACCTACTACTCAAGTCTGTGTTGTCAGAAAACTTGGACAGAATCATAAGAGGATATAATAAAACATCAGCTCTTTCTAAGCATTGTTAAGTGTTTACAAAGTTGGATCAGAATCCACTGCTAATTTCTTCTAGTTGAGTCTCTCTTCTCAGTCTTCAACACATTGGCTTAAAGTTACATGTATCCATCACTGCCACCATTTTAAGGCAGTATAGCAGTTTTTATGAGCAAGGACACTAGAACCAGACTGCATGAGTTCAAATCTCATCTCTGCCACTTAATAGCTCTATGATCCTGGGAAAGTTACTTGACCTCTCTGTGCCTCAGCTTTATCATCTGTAAAACGAAAATAACACGGCTACCTGTCAAATATTAGTACAGTGCCTAGCACATAGTAGGACCTATGTGTTGCCTTTCATTTCTATTATTTCTAAGGTCTATAAACCAGAAATATTATGAGACCCATGGGTTAAACACTTGTAATAAAAGACAAATGTGATGCCACAAATATACTTAAATTTTTCATTGTTTGAAACTTTTTCTCAAAAATGTACCTATGGTTGAAGTTTCAAATTGTATGGATTATCTCACCAGACAAATTGAGGCATTATTTACTAAAATGGGGAAACATAAAGGAAAGAGAGATATGGGGGAGAGGGAAGAGGTGGGAGGGAAGTACCAAGAGTTAAATTTAAGATGTGAAGTTAGAGACACCCGTGAGATATCCAAATAGTAATGTTAAATACAATTTTTTATGCCAATGTCTCAATATAAGGGGTCTGGGCTGAAGGTAGAAATCTGAGAGTCATGGGCATAAAGATAGTATTTACAGACATGGGAATGGATGAGATTACTTAGATAGTGGGATATTAAATGAGAAGAACCCTGAAATCAAGAATTGAGTAACTTCAACAATTAGGAGGTAGGTAGAGCAGCAGAACTAGAAGATACCTGGATAGGAGGAGTCATAGAGGGAGAAGGACAACGAGGTGTGTATAGTGTCATGGGTACACGATGCTTCTAGGATGAAGGAGTCACAAAATGTCAAAGAGAGATTGAGTAAGATGATAACTGAAAAAACATTTAATGTATTTAACAATGGGAAGGCTATTGGTGCTCTTAGAATGAACAGTTTGGGCTGAGTTCTGCTGGGGAAGCCAGAATGGAGTGGGCTGAATAGTGAATGTCATGTTGCATTTATCATTAAAAGCTTTCACAGAGCTTGGCCATGAAGGAGAGCCAAGAAAAGGGGCACAGAATAGACGTCAGGTCAAGAGGAAGGGTTAGGGGTTTATTTGTTTTTAGGATTAGTGTAATTTAATATATAATGTTGAAGGTTCAAGGCAAGAGAGGGGAATAAAATGAAAGACTGAGTCCTTGAGTAGATAGGCAAGGTAAGACAGTAAAAAATAATCACGAAGTATAAGACGAAGAAGAAAGTGGAGATGGTGGGAACATGAGAGAGTCTTCTTCTACTGGCTTCTAGCTTTGTTTTCAGGTATGGTCTTCAGTGGTATAGAAAGTGTGGGGCAAGGACTACGTCATTTGTGGAATTGTGTGAGGAAAATTCACAGCCAGTGTTTATTTATGGTTTGTTTGTTAGCACAAGCGGTGGAACATTGTTTCGTGACTAAATGACTTCACGTTACAGAGTGGAAAGGGAACTGGCCTGAGAAAGAGAATTCCAGGGGCCCTAGTTTGAGATGTGTCTCTAAATCACTATGTGATCTTGGGCTAAGCATTTGAAAAATCTCAACCTCAACTTTTTCTTCTGTAGAAGGAGACTGATATAGATCATTGAGAATGACCAATGAATGATTGATGTCACTTTGTTTTATTATCGAATCTAATAAAGAAAGTCTTCAAAATTGCAACTACTTCACTGTCAAAATAGTTACATATAGACTTATTTTATGTTCATAGGCTAAACTTGTAAAAATCCTCTAGATTTTCCATATGCCCTTTATAAAATCTGTCGTCAGTTATCCGTGGGATGTTTTCAATTTCTTAATTTGTTTGTCATGTAGAAATGTAGTTTGTCATGTAGAAATTTTAAAATAATTTTATTATTTAAGTGTTTAATTACAAAAATGTGCCTGGGGCATAATATAGAGAATTAAATACAAAAGTCAACTTGAAGTTTTGGTACTATGGATGGACTGCATTTGAGGAGAAAACTACACCACTACCCACGACATCCTCATCAAGGGTTTTTCACCACCTCCTTCTCCACTGTTTTTGTGATTTTAAGTGTGTTTATAAATTTCTATCCAATGACAACACAATCAAAGATGGGCAACGAATCTTTTCTTTTTCTCTGACAAAAATCTTTGGCCTTAGCCAACTTAGAGTGTAGTAAATGGCATTTAATTTTAGCCGTGGGGTATCCATTTTCTCATCAATGGTTTTTCACCACCTCCTTCTCCACTGCTTTTGTGATTTTAAGTGTGTTTTAAATTTCTATCCAATGACAACAAAATCAAAGATGGGCAACGAATCTTTTCTTTTTCTCTGACAAAAATCTTTGGCCTTAGTCAACTTAGAGTGTAGTAAATGGCATTTAATTTTAGCCGTGGGGTATCCATTTTCTGTCACATGAAAAATAAGTATACATAAAAGTAACAAGCTCTCATAGAAAACAGTGTGGAACACAGTTGCCTGACTTTAATTTCCTGAAATGCAAGGGGATGCAATTAACTCCTCGGCTGTGATTAGCCTGTTAGAAGCTGGGTCTCCTCAGCAAATTACAGCACCCACAGCACCCATAATGATGTCATATACTCAGTATTATTTATTTGTTTTTTGATTACAGCCCTGTGGAAGAAGTCCTGGGACTTGTGGATTAATAATGAACAGAGCCAAGTTGAAGTTGCAACTCTGTCTCTGCTCTGATTATGTGCCTGCCAATTGCCCTTTATTTTAAAGGGATATTTGCCAGGATTGGAGTGAAAGCACTTGCCTCAGGATCAATATTTAAGGGGAGGGACCAAAACCTCGGTGACCAAGCAATATTTAAAAATCAAAATCAATATTTTAAACATCAAAATTTGTCCATGATGGACAAAATGTCAACATTTTAAAAAAGGACAGGATCAGTCACACTGGTATGCTGGCTATAGTAGAGTCTGAGACAAAAGGAAAACTCAGTAATACTGATGCTTTCTTGATTTAAAATTTTGATATTTTGTTCATCATGGATATTTGCATTAATTTTTATTGTTTCAAATATTGCACTAGTTACTGAGTGTTTAGTGCCCCCTTAAATTTTACACCCTAGTGAATGCCTCACTTGCCTCACCCTAGTCTCACACTTTTAAATTTACCACCAAAATAGCTGGCATGTAGTACACATTATACCCATAACTTGTTCCTGCTACCATGACAGAAACACAGTTCTTTGTGGACATCAACTACTATTTACCCCACGAAGTTCTATTCCTTTTAGTTTCTGTAAAGGGATTTATTCATGTACTGCTCTAGAAAAATCCTGGGCGGCCTTTAGTACTTCAAATAACCAAAACAATCTACTATACCAGGGGAGATTTCCAGGGAAAATAAATTCCGTATTTTTTTGCTCAAAATCAGGCAAGAGTTGCAAGGAAGGCAGTTGCAAAGATAAAGTTTTTCAACTGGAGGAAGTCAGTGAATCTCTCTGCATATACTTAACAAATGTACTGATAGCTTCTGTCCATTTCACTCTTGGAGCACAGAAAGAATGAATGATTGCAGTCAAAGGAAAACAACTTATAATGAGGCTGTGTCCAATCTCAAAAGGCAAGTAAACAAAATTCTAAACTCTGATATCTGAGATCTACCTCTGTTATTCTCTCAGTGTGTGAACCATTCTCCTTTTCAGCACTTATTCGAGTTAAAATTTTATAATTTTGGGGGGGGGCGGTATTTGATCAGTGTCTGATATTCCAACTAGATTTTAAGCTCTATGAGGGGAAGAACCATGACTTCTGTTCACTTATTTTTGTAAAAATGGGAGAGAATCACTTCAATGTAGGTGGATGGGGACAACTGTCAAACCCAAGCAATGACATATGAAAGGACTTTCATACCAAATAAGCCAATGGTGTGGCAGGGAAAATGGGCTTATACCAGGGTGAGGACACCTGTGGCAATCCTTCTACCTTGAGATTGGCAAGAGGAGATTTCCTCAAGAGAAGGCCACCCAGAAGTAGGGAAAGCCTTTACTCTTTGCCTACCACTCCTCCCCATTGGTTCCCCAGAAGATAGATCTGGGAAGCTGGCACTGACATCCTCAACTTCCTAATTCTTTTAAATTGATGTAAGAAAATCTTAGATGAATTTCAAGGCCTAGTTTAAATTATTTCTCATTTGTAAGGCCACTGGGATTTATATTGTGTCAGATCGTTTTGCTCTTGATTAGACGCCATCTTGCATTTCTCACTGCAGCACATATGGTAACTGTGTAAACTGAAAAAAAAAAGGCACAGCTTCATCAAGACATAGAGCTGCCAAACTATCCGTTGAAACAATGGTTCAAATATTCAGTGATCAATGACTATGAGGTGGACGGTGCCTCCTAGATTCTGCAATATAGAAATTATACAATACAACATAGTGGCTACTGTCCCAGTGCTATGTCATTGTTATGTCACAATTCTGTCTGATATCTACAGAGTAAATTTAACTTCTTTATTTCCTTTTGTTTTTTTCTTTCAATAGTTAACACAATGCTAAACCCATAGAAAATACTAAGTAAATACTTGCTGGATGTTGAATTGAAAGCTTCCTTTAAAAGGGAAGAAGTGGGCTTCCCTGGTGGCGCAGTGGTTGGGAGTCCGCCTACCGATGCAGGGGGCACGGGTTCGTGCCCCGGTCTGGGAGGATCCCGCGTGCCGCGGAGCGGCTGGGCCTGTGAGCCGTGGCCGCTGGGCCTGCGCGTCCGGAGCCTGTGCTCCGCAACGGGAGAGACCGCGGCAGTGAGGGGCCCACGTACCTAATTGTAGAAATACAGGTGGTTTTGTTTCGACTTTTATTTGTTCTATATTTTCAATGGTTCTACAAGTATGTGTTGTCTTTATAACCAGTCAAAAATGTTTTAAACTTGCCCCAAAGCCGGAACCTAATTACTCACTTTATGGCCAAGCCTACATGACTGTGCTCTGTCTGATTTGAGGAAAAATGCCCTGCACATTTATAAAAGTTAATGCAATACCACATGATTCAGGGCATGCAATTCCTTTAACCTCTCCTTAAAGAAAAAGATCTCATTACTGTTAGACTACGTTTTAGATGTCTATGATAAGATCTGTAATGGTCCTGCAACAAGCAGAATGGACAATCTTTCAAATATCCATGCTAATAGGGCTGGATTCTTATATTTTGACTCCAAATTACTTAAACCAAATGGATATTTTGATATTTTTTCTGATCCTACCATAAATGTAGAAAGCAACCTTGCCCTGCGAAAGGTCAACCTGAACTCATATATAAATATATATCTCAAAAGAGAGTTCTATTGACATTCAGGATTTTCTTTGATTTTGTTTTGTAAAATAATCAGGAACATCAGTTGGTCTCCATTAAAAATGCATTTAACTAATATTCACTTTTGTGGGTTCTGGGAGATTAGTAGTGAAATTTAGAAAAGTCACACAGTGAGCAGGGAATATTGCAGAGTTACAGATATTTCAAAAATTCTCTAAATCTAATATCTATCCTGTGTATGGCTTTTGTACAACTGATATAAAAATCTCACCACAAATGAAAGAGAGAACTTCACTAATGTCCATTCACCAATGTTGGTAGAAGCCCCCATTGGGTTATTAAGTCTGAGAGATGTGTGAACAAACATGATAATAAGCAAGTAAAGTGTATCATAAAATATATCGTGTTCATTTATTGTGACAACTAGGGTGTAATTATACTAGGAAATGTACTGCACTTTAGCCAGTGAAAGTAATAAAATCTGAATACCAGGAGACCTTTCTCTAGTCCGTGCTATTAAACTACTTTTGAGAAGAAGGTGAACAATCTAAAAATACGGGAGGAATGTTCACTTTTATAGATTAGCAAAGTGGTGGTTGGTCAGACTCTCTTGCAGTCTAATAAATAAAACCCCTCTGCTTTTTCCTCATTACTTGTGGGTATAGCACCAAAGAACATCCTCCATTCTGTGTAATTATAATGCCTAAATTTGTGGGGATTACTTATGCTATTCATTCTCCCATTCTCCCTCCAATTAAGGCAATAGGAAAATAAATAAATAAAACTGTATTGGAAGTGCCTCTACAAAGCTGTAAGTAGAAAAGCAGGAGAAAATGCATAGAAAGATAAGGAGACAAAGGGATGCCAGAGATGATAACGTTGCAGTAGGTGTAATGGTTAAAGCATTAATGGAGGTCACTAGAAAAAGTGAACGGAACATGTAATTTCAGATTAGGAAACCCAGGGCTTCCCAGAATGAACTGCAATTTGGGAAAGTGTAGTTAATTGAATTTTATGACACTTTATGAAAATTAAAATGCATATCTTTTACTACCCTAATAGCTTTATTGCTACTGTGAGATTTATGTGCAGTGATATACCAAAAAGCATATGCAGCAATTCACTAAAGACCACCTCAGTGGATTACTACAGTTTTCTTTTGTGCTTTGGCAGCCGACAATCAAGATCATAATTATAGGATTGGAGCCACCTGCCAACTCAACGAACAGAACCACGTGGCTCCACATAAAATGGAAGCAATTCTAAGATTAAAAAGAAAATGAGTGTTAAACCAGAGGGGCCTTCAGGGACAGCCTAGGGAAAGCTGGCTATTTATTTCTTCCTGAGCATCAGATGACTAACTCTTACATTATCCCATTTACTGGCCCAGAAAGAAGTAATGCCTGCTAAGACCTTTGTGATTAAACTAGACTATCCAATGAAATGTCTGCATTCTGAGTTTCTTGGGAGACGGCTTGTGGATTCAGACCTCTTATGGACAGGTTGACAGTAAATCCTAGATTTTAGAGCTTATTCCTTCTAATGCATTGAAGCGAGAAGCAAGGATTAGCCTCACTTGGATAAAACTGTTGCCATGGCACACATTTCACTTGTGAAAACCACTGGAGATTACCAAAAGTCAAGGTGATGTAAAAATAGTGGTGTCAAGAAGGTGAATCTATACCAAATTTTTCAAATCAAGAATTCTGATTTACTAAACAAGTTACTCCACGCATTTATAATATTTCTGTCTGAACTCCTCTAGATTTCATTTTCTAAGAGAAGTCTCTCCTCATTTTCTTAAGTCTACTTAGTCACTCCTTGCTCTGCCCTAGTTACATACCTCTATTAAAGCAGTGCTTTTCACACTTTAATGTGCACATGAATCACCTGGGATCTTGTTAAATGCAGATTCTGATTCAGTAGGTGGAGTCTGCATCTTGCAGGGGCTTTTGGTCCTCAGACCACACTTTGAAAAGCAAAGTACTGAAGAGAGACAAGATGGCGGAGTAGAACTTGAGCTCCCCTCCCCTCACAAAAACACCAAAATCACAGCTAACTGCTGAACAACCGTTGACAAAAAAGACTGGAATGTATCAAAAAGATATTCTATATCCAACGACAAAGAAGAAGCCACAATGAGATGACAGGAGGGACACATTTGTGAAATAATCAAATCCCATACCCGCAGGGTTGGTGACCCACAAACTGGAAAATAATTATATCGCAAAGGTTCTCCCACAGGAGTGAGAGTTCTGAGCCCCACATTGGGCTCCCCGGCCTAGGGGTCTGGCATTGGGAGGAGGCACACCCAGAGCATTTGGCTTGAAGGCCAGTGGGGCTTGAGTGCAGGAGCTCCACAGGACTAGGTGGAAAAGAGACTCCACTCTTGGAGGGCGCACACAAGGTTTCACGTGCTCGGACCCAGGGCAAAGCAATGACTCTATAAGAGCCTGGGCCAGACCTACTTGCGGGTCTTAGAAGGGTCTCCTGGGGAAGTGAGGGTTGGCTGTGGCCCACTATGGGGGTAAGGAGTATTCCCAGGGAATATTCCTCGGTGTGAGCTCTCCTGGAGCTTGCCATTTTGGCACCAAGACCTGGCCCCACCCAACAGCCTGCAGGCTCCAGTGCTGGGACACCTCAGGCCAAACAACTAACAGGGTGGGACCATAGCCCCACCCATCCACAGATAGGCTGCCTAAAGTGGTCCTGAGCCCAAAGTCACCTCTAGACATGCACCTTGACATGGCCCTGCCCCCAGATGGACAAGACCCAACTCCACCCACCAGTGGGCAGGCACCAGTCCCTCCTGCCAGGAAGCCAGCACAAGCCCCTGGACCAACCTCACCCACCAGGCAGCAGACACCAGAAGCAAGAAGAACTACAGTCTTGCAGCATGGAGCCTACAAACACAGAAAGTTAGACAAAATGAGACAGCAGAGAAATATGTTCCAGAAGAAGGAACAAAATAAAACCCCAGAAGAACAACTAAGTGAAGTGGAGATAGGCAATCTGCCTGAAAAAGAATTCAGGATAATGACAGTAAAGATGATCCAAGATCTCAGAAAACGAATGGAGGTACAGACTGGAAGATACAAGAAATGTTTAATGAAGAGCTAGAAGATTTAAAGAACAAACAGAGATGAACAATACAATAACTGAAATGAAAAATACACTAGAAGAAATCAATAGCAGAATAAATGATGTAGAAGCACAAATAAGTGAGCTGGAAGACAGCTTGATGGAAATCACTGCTGTGGAACCGAATAAATAAAAAAGAATGAAAAGAAATGAGGACAGTCTAAGAGAAGCTCTGGGACAACATTAAACACACCAACATTCACATTATAGGGGTCCCCGGAAGGAGCAAAGTAGTAATGATCTGTATACATGCCAGTCATTTCTTTTTGTCTATGAGCTCCTTGAAAGCAAAGGTAAGGGCAGCATTGCAACAGATACCAATTCTGACCAGTTTGGGGTACAGTAAGTATCTTACTATATATTACCTGTAATTCTCAACACAACCCTGCAATATCTGTTATCATGGCCTCATTTTACAGATGAAGAAGCCAAGTCTCAGACACATTAATCAATGATGATGGCCACACAGGTACCATGTGCAGTCAGAATGCAATTCTGGGTGTATTTGTCTCCAAAGTCTGTAATCTTTCCACTGTACCCACAGCCTCCTTTTGTTCATTTCTGTATACACAGAGCCTAGCAGTGTACTTGATGTTATAGTGATACTCCAAAGATGTGTTTGGATCTGTGAATATTTTATCTATAGATCCTCCTTTGCTCATATTATGTCCCTTGTATGGAATGCCTTCCCTGTTTCTCTCTACCCAATTGAGATCCACCTCACTTCTACTCAGCCAGCCCACTACTATGCTTGCTCTCTCCTCTGAGTTCACAAATGGCAATTGTTTGCACCATACAATGAGTACTTAAATTACTAGTTATCTTATTAACAATGTATTTTATTCATTGCATAAATATTTATTGACTAGGTATACTAAGCACCAAGCATTGTTGTAAGCACTTACGATAGGTCATGAAACAAAACGGACAATATTCCCTATTGCCCTGGGTCTTGGGAACCATTCTTCCAAGATGAAAACTCCTTTGGGGGTATGGTTCCAATCAGTTCACTTTCCATATATCTCACAGTGTTTTGTACATAGTAAGTGCATAATTAATAATAGTCTCAGATTCAGATAATTTACCATGCAAATATGTTCCTAACCTACAGACTCTCTAAGGCCAAGGCCCTCTGTTTCTGTACAAGTGACCCTTGGAAGGTGGAACGATGCTTTCACACTGTTTCTCATTTCCCACGGGCAGTGTTTCAGGCCAGAAGCAGAGGTATTAAAGTCTCCTACACAGTTCAAGTATCAGCTGGAGAGATGGGATTCACTAAAATTAAATCATAGTTGTTTCCAGCAAAAGGAAATTATCTGTTCAGAAGTATGGAAATTGCAAGTGGAAGAGGCAACTTCATGAAAGGTTAGCTCCACTGTTGAAGATGATCCTTTTCCTCCTTACACACTAAAACTATAGACCAGAAACCTGCTAACTAGGAAAAACCATATGCTTATCATTTTCATGAATGCTTTTAACAACATCCCAAATGTTTTCTCTACCTTAAATAGAGAAAACATAATTTCCTGGGTTATTCAGGATGTTCTATATCCTACTTCATAAGCATCATTTTTAAAGTCTGCTCATTCACTGAAGGTATACAAAGGTTTTCTCTTTGAAGCTGCAAGTCTTTGTAAAGTCTCATTAGGTGTGCTGATCACATGCATTAATATGTATCAGTATAGGATACAGGCCTGAAGATGAGTGATTTAGATGAGAAAATAGGACTAAACTTGCTCTGTATCAGTTCTTCCTCATTTTTACAATTTCTTACATTGAGGAGATTTGCATACATTTATTCATTTTGTGTGTGTTCTAAAACATTTGAAATGGAAGTAAAGAAAGCATGTGAATCTTCTCAATTTGACTACTTTATTCAATACTAAGAGATTACATGATACCATCTCTCGATGGCAGACCATGGAATTTTAAGTGAGACAAGCCTGAATTCTTATTCTTATTAACATGTGAACAGGGGAATACTTCTTTACCTTAGATACAGCTTTTGTAACATAGATGTCATAATTCTTAGTATGAGAGAATGGTAGGAGAATAAAAAAATTTAATATGAAAAACCCAGCACACAGTAAATGTTCAATTAGTAGCTGTATCCTGATCATATTAACAATTATACACCCCTAATTATATTGTTTTTTTAATCACTGAAAAGTATTTAAGTACTATTAATAATTACATACAGCATTTAGCTAAGCAAGTACACAGGCATGATTCCTGCATCAGTAAAATTTTCAACTTAAAACAAATTTGATGTATATAGATATCTAAAAGGAGCCATAAATAAATAGCTACACAAACATGAAAGAAACAAAGAGCGGATGTCTTTGCCTTGTGTTTCAGGATTAATTCAAAGTTTCCTTTCTCAAAGAGGAAGACATACCATTAATTGGATTTCTTTTCCCAAGTTCTTCCTTTCTTTACAGGACTTGGCAGGAAAGGTCTTTGGCTAAAATATAGCTTAAGATTAGTGTTGTGTGACTGAGCTATAGGCTGCATCCTAGAAGATCCTTAAACATGAGTAAAAATAGGTCTGAGGGTTGAGGAAAAGAAAAGAAAGAATATAGTAAGAATGAATCACAAACCCTTGGAGCTCTAGGGACCTTAAAGACCAGTCAAACCAAATCTCTCATTTTATAATGGGGAAATTGAGGCTCACAAACTCAAATGACTTGTTCAGGGTCATATACTGGGATCCTGACTAAATGATCCACACATGAATCATTCTTTGTGAGTAAACATAAATAAGGAAAAATGAAGATCTTACTAGATATGCGATATTTCTTTATGAGAAGGGAAATCCTATCTAGGGAATTGAAATGGGATCACATTTATTTAGAAAGTGGAAAGGGTAGGTATAGATGTGGAACATTTTAGGCAATGGAAAAAGATGCCATGTGACGAGCACACTATCTCATATGAATGGCATTTTTTTTTTTTATTTTGCGGTACGCGGGCCTCTCACTGCTGTGGCCTCTCCGCATTTTTGACAGTGGTTTATTGACTCAACTTTCTTTTAGGTTAAAATGTGTTTGCATATAAGAATAATATTTTATGGTCCAATCAAACCAATTATCAGAGTATTATTCTGAAGAATCCCCAAAAATATGAACAGAGGGATGTGTACTTGGATTTAGTCAATTTCCTCATACTGCAGGGAAAATTTTGCCTTGAACTAGATTTTTCACAGCATGAGTAGTGTGAGTGGGAACTTTTCAAACGTTTTTAAGATTGCCAGCCTACTGCAGAGGCTAATTATCAAAATGAAAATTTGTTAGTTATTTTCAATTACCATGAAAGAAATAGCCAAGATTGTACTTAAACCACCTCTAGTCATGGTGTTTTACTTTTTACTTTTACATGGTGTTTTAAGAATTCTTCAGGCAAACTTCCTTTGTTCCATTAAATAAAGTTTTTGTTATATGGAAAGCATAGAACTAACAAGATGAGTCTAGAGGTCATCTAGTCTGACAGTTCTCAAATTTGGGGGTATATCAGAATTATCTGGAGGCTCTTAAAATACAGATTTCATATGGCCCCACCTAACACTAATTCAGGAGGTCTGGAATGTAGGAATATTCATTTCTAACAAATTCACAGGTCATGTTGACAATGTTGGTCCAAGAACCACATTTTGGGAACCACTGATTTAGTCCAGCCTGTTCATTTTACAACCTTCTCTTTGATTTAGGTAGACAAATTCTAGTATACTTGGAATTTCTTTCTTTCTTTTTTTTTTTTTTTTTTTTTACGGGCCCAGCCGCTCCGCGGCATGTGGTATCTTCCCGGACCGGGACACGAACCTGTGTCCCCTGCATCGGCAGGCAGATTCTCAACCACTGCATCACCAGGGAAGCCCGGAATTTCTTTTTTATACCCTCTCTCAACCTCTCCAACAACCAAGCAAGTTCTATTTCTGAGGCTGTCATTATGGACCTAGCAGACGGATTGTGGTTCTATGTCCTGACCGAGAGGTAGAAAATGTTCATCATCCTATTAAGCTGATAGGCAAATTCTCCTAAAATACTGAACCAGAGCAATAAGGCCAAGTTTGCCTCTTGCACTTGGTACACTTGTATACACAAATGATAGCTTCATCATGTTTAATTCGGAAAGGAAAAAAACAAGAATATTGAATTCCATCTATATAACATCATATGGGCACTTGGCTCTTCCAGAGCTGTTGCAAAGGCAACATTTAGAGAATTCTTCAAGGACATTGGTGAGCTAACTAAATCAGTGCTATGCTATTATAGGAGAAATAGTATCATTTTCCCCCCAGAGACTTATGTTATTGCTAGAAAAACATCCCAACATTGCAAAATTGTAAAGCTTGGCTAGAAAAGATCAAATAAGCAGTGTAGCATTTCATAATAATGTCATTATTCCTGCAGGTATCAGCTAATTAATGAGAAAAAAGAAAACTGAACAAAAAATAGTTACTTTGAAACAACTAAAGGTCTCAGAATTTGTTAGATTTAATGTGATAATATACAAAGCAGGACATCAGCGGAATTTGAAGAAAATAGAAACTGATGTTTTTAAATCCATCTCCCATGGTATGTGCACCTGTACAGACACACAAACTTAACCACACACCCCCAGATAAACACACACATCTTTACTCAAAGCACTTTCTTTCTAGCTATGTAAGACTCTAATTCCACATGGGTCTTTACTATTAGGAATAAAGATCATGAAAAATGTATTTACAGTAATATGATAAAACATAATACACTATCCCTGTCAGATATCATATAATATGCATATACATATATTTTAGAGAACTTTAGGGATGGGCACACACAACAGTTACCTTGTAAATTATGGACTTTGGGTGATTATGATGTGTCAGTGTAGGTCCATTAATTGTAACCAATGTACCACTCTGGTGAGGGCTGTTGGTAATGAGGAAAGCAATGCATGTGTGGGGATGGGGGGCGTACGGGAAATCTCTGTACTTTCCTCTTAATTTGCTGTGAACCTAAAACTTCTCTAAAAAATAAAGTGTTTAAAAAAATTAGGTAACTAATGGAGGCTTCAAGACACCGATCTTCAAGTATTGCAGAACATTTACTGTGAGAAATAATACCAAAAATAGAAGAATGGGATGTAAAATACAGCTGGGAATTAAAGGCATACACACATAAAAAGACACATGTTAGACAGTAACTGGAGACTCAGAAGCTGATAAATCACTAACTGAAGACTGTCCTACTCTGGATGAACTTGATCTGAGCTGGGTCACCTCTATGGAATGAATTTTCTTAGGAAGAGTGGAAGTCATGGAGGAGGAAGACAATCGAATGAGGGGCTCATTCAGCAGAGGTGAACATGTAGAGAACATTCAGTGACCACACCCGTGTCTCTCTATACATGTCAGTATCAAAGAGTTGATGCCTGAGCGTACGAGGCACAGTGTACAGTTGTGTTTGTTGAGCAAGATTGTGGACAACCTTAAATGTTGAGTGAAAGAATACAGGAATGCTAGGGAAATGAATGTCAACAAAACCTACTGGCAACATTAGAAAAGGAGATATTGGGGTTACGGGGAGAGGATTTTCCAAGTGACCTTAAAACCATAAACGATAGCTTGTACTGAACACCTACTCCATTTGATTTTGCACCAATGTAGCTTTCAGGGACTCAGTGTTTTAAAAAAAAAAAAAAATGTCATCATCATCATTATATACCTTGTAGGCACTGAATTCCAGAAGGGAGACTGCCTTCTCAACCCAGGAAGCAGCCTCTTACACTGTACTCCATAGATCAATTTTAGTTTCATGAGATTTAATTTTAAGAACCTTAGGTTTTTATCTTTCACACTTCAACAGCACTAAAAATGCTTCCAAGCTCTGATTTACAGAATTATTGTCACTGTCAATGAAAGGAATGTACTTGACATACCAAAATCCAGTTTAATTACTTCTGTGATGTCTCCTGCAGCTGAGAGGAAATGATATTTCTCTGACACTTTTCTGTTTTTAATTTAGTAAACTGGAGCACTTGCCTTGCATAGGGCCTAGGAGAGCAGATTTGTGATTGATGTCATGGAAGATGAACCCCACAGTTGCAGAACACAGCCTTACTCTGAGGGTGTGATGATTGCATGAATCCGGATCCTTGGTTCTGGATTCCTTCATGTTGGGCATTCAAGTGACCATCAAGGATTAGACATGAAACACAGCTGAAATATTTATGCATCAAGTCACGACCCGGAGAAGTTCTGCAATCGTATTCAAAGGTCTGCTTTTACCCAGCACTATTCCCAATGTCAGTATTGTCCTGAGCTGCTGGAATCCAGATGAGGCCCTGAAAGCTTCCCAACAGGAGATGCCAAATATTAAAATACACCCTGTTCCATTTGAGCGAAGAAACCAAGTAAAATGTATTCTTTATTTCCTGCTACGTATTCCATCTGTTTCTCTCCCTAAAGGGTCATATGTTATATATTTATAAGAAGCATTCACACCTACACAAACACAGTTTCCAGTCTCCGTCAAACACAGCCTCCTCCTTGTTCACGACCCATTTTTTTTTAACATCCTTCTATATCAGCTCATCCTTTTATGACTTGTTTCATTCTGAAATCATTTCAAGTTAAGAAACACCTTTGTACCTTCCTATCTCACCAAATCCTGGGGAGATTAAGCCTCAGGCTCTACAGGCCATTTTCTGAGAGATGTGAATTTAGATTATTAGGGTCATTAAAATCATACACTGCACAATACCCAGAGCTAACAAGCATCCTTGTACTTTATGCTGCTGTAGAGTGCTACAAGAGAAGTAACAATGTATAATAGCACTGAGCTGCAGAGGATACCATAATTCCTCCCCATAAAAGATTCCTAAACGTTTTAATTGCTACAGTAAATCTCATTAGAGACACAGAATGCTTTGTTCGGGGAAGGAAAAAGGATCGCTGGGCAAGGTGCATTTTCTTCACAGTAATACTTTTTTCCTTACTACAAGAATTATTCGTTAATGCAAGCGCAGCATTATTTTTATCATGACCTTTTTTTCTGGGCTCTGCACATTTCCCCTGAGCTTTCTTTCCCTTCCCTACAAATACAAGGGACAGTTGGTCTTTACTACTAATCCTGTAGGCACTTTTCATGATTTGGGCTTCATGCATTCTCTTGTGTTATCCCTGTGAATCTTCCAAAGACCTTTAAAGGCCACACTGCTAACCTCTGACTTCATTTTTTTTTTCCCTTCTGCCTCAACACTGCATAACGAGAAAACTGGGATGTAATCAACATAATCAAACACTTGGCACCGATTCGGTGGTCAGCACAATTCTGAATCTTTGCTCCTCCTTTCTCGTAATAGACATTGTGACTCTGATTCAAGTAAAAGAATCTTGGGAAGTATTTTGCCTGACTTCATTATCAAATATTAAATTATTATTTTTGAGAAACCCAGGCTGTCCTTAGAAACATCACAGAAAATTCCCATCTCTATTTTTATAAAAGAACTGAAAGTTAATGACAGTATGCTTTAAACAGCTATGAATTGTTAACTCATCTTTGGAAGCAGAACTGAGCAGTTAAGGGGAAGAGCATGTTTCATGCAACACAATGCCTAAAATTAAATATAAGAATCAAGAGTCAGATAAGGATGGAAAAAAAATCCACAATGTTAAATATCAGTCATTACTAACTTCTCTGGGGAATTTTGCATCTGGGGCATTTCAGATTCTATCCCTTTCTGGGAAGAATTGTGGGTGCAAGTAAGAATATGGGCTTGAAGTTAGTCTAACTTACATTCAAATTCTTTCTGTGCCAATTACCAGCCATTTCAGCCCAAAGAAGTTATTTAAACTGTTCATGCCTCAATATCCTCACTTGTAAATTAAAAATAATATTTGTGAAGATCGAAAAGATAAGGTTTATAATATATAAACAACATGCATATAATACCTATTAAATATGTGATTCACATTAAAATATGTTGGTGTGATCTACGTAAAATTATTTTGTAGTCCTTCTTATGCACTAGTTAGGTATATTCACAGCAACAAACTATATAAACAACTTATGCCTGATCCAACCACTTCCTTCCAAATTCAATTGCAATTTTATTCTTCTTTTAAAATCAAATATCTATCTCACAAAAACTAAACTTATCCTTTTTAATCTTACACTCCTTCTTTTAAAAATTACCCAGGATAATCAGACTCCATAAAGTTGGACAGTTACCTAACATTTTACTCTTCATATATCTTCTTGATTAAACTATTTATTGTTTATACTTATTTAGTATATGCAGGATTCTGAGAATTCACCATGATAAATCTTCAGTTTGTTTACAAGGGCTTTCAGTGCATCATTTCTGGGGAAGTAAAATCCATTTAAAAATAAGAGTAAACCCAAAGGCCTCAAGTTTCAAAAATGAGCACCTCAGATCCAGGCAGTCTCCCACCGCAGCCTGGATTCTGCACCCACTGTGTCGCTCCGCTGAACAGCAAAGTCAGAAGCCTAAGCAAAATGCACTCACACGAAAAAAAATTATTCAGACAGAGACTAGGGTCCTAAAGCTCTCTGAAATGGCACCTTGTGAGAACCGGAACCACTGTAACCCCTTAAGGACAGCTAACAAAGGTGACTGGTGAAAACTTCTCTCCATGGAGCCCTGGTCTAGCTGCATCCTTGTGGGATGTGACAGTAGTACCACATCAAAGGCCACTTTCGTATTTACATTTATAAGGCCTACAGTGAAGAGCACCAATGTAAGAGCCAAATCAAGGTCCACAAAGTCAGATTTTTAAGCAAGCCAGAAAAACTAGAGAGTACTAGCAGGGGTAAAAAAAAAAAAAAAAATCGATTGGGCCTTCTTTCTTGACTTCTGGGGACAAATTGATACCACTTACACACAGCAAAAGGCTACTTAGAATCATGGATCATTCAGCTGCTGAAAAATATACAGGACTAATCTGAGTAATTCAAATACAGCAATACTACTCTACACTCCACGGTTTGGGGGCTTTTCTTCCCGCTTAAATTTTCTTATATAGATAGAGCTTAAAACTGTCATTTGCCCAATTGCAATATGAAAAGAGACTAATGCTTCTTTTTATGCATTTACTTTTATGATATCTATTACCAACTAGAAGAACAAAGATAAATTTATATAAAATAGCAGAAGACAGCACTTCTATTATATAGTTCATTTCTCTATCATACATTATGCTTTCTTTTCTGTTTTTTTTTTTTGCATTTTCTGACTCAGTATGAACAATATTTTAATCACTTATGGTTTAACCTAAGACAGGTCTGACCCTAGATAGTTTTTCTAAAGCATTATCAGTAAATATTACTTCAGGGCCGCCATTTAGAAATGCTTGAATGATTTAAGGTTAATAAGATTCATCATACTCACAATGAGGATCTGGTTGTGGACATAGCTAATTGCTAAATTTTATCCAGCCATAAATGGCATCAGTAGCAAATCAGCTCACAGCTTAATACTACTGGCAGATCTACATCAGAGAGAAACAATGTTACTTTGATTCAAGTTATTTTTATGTATGTTATGATTCATTTCCAGTAGTTCTGATATTGATGCTCAAATTCTGGGTATTGGATTCTCTTTTCAAACAGCAAAAGAAGGTGAGAAAAAAAGCTGAAGATACTTTAAAATGCCATGGTAACAAGTCACAGTCAAATGTATTTCATCCTTGTTTCAATGAACAATACTAATTCTCATACGAAAGATATGATGAATTCCTATCAGGAAGATTTTCTTTTGGCAAAGTTTAGAATTCTGAAAATAGTCTTTTAATGGCAATGCCCCGACCCTCCTAGCACCAAAATAACAGCACTATGATGAATTAATCCCTTATGGTAACAGACACCATTGAAGCTGAACTGTAATTTGGCACACAACATTTCCACACTAATGTAACGTGACAGTGTTATTATGTTCACTATTTTCCGTATGATCATAGCCATATTCATCTTCCCCAACCTGACATTAAATTAGCTAGTATGGTTACATTCTATTCTGGACCACAGGGTAGATGCAAAAAAGGATTATTGTAGCACAATGGCCTGATGATGGTGTGTGTGCGCAAGCATTAACAGGTGATATGTAGATTTAATGCAATGAATATCAACTCTTAACACAGACCTGGCACACAGCATGCACTCAGTAAGTAGTTACATCCAAGAGAAAGTTCACAAATCTAAGTGCTAAGTGCAAAAACAGTTGCTCTAAGATTCCAGAAGAGGGAAAGTAGGCCCAGCTCAGAGGACCAGGGAAGTTTCCATGGGATGAAGCAGTTTAGGTAAAGATTGAAAAATGAAAGTACATTTCTTCAAGCAGATATAGTGAAAGGAATGCATTCTAGGTGGAAGGAGTGCATTCCCCAGGAGGAGAAATTAGCATAAGCAATGGTGAGGAAATTGGGAAAGTGTAATGTTGCTCAGACAACCATAAGTTAATTGGCGGTAACATGCCATATTGACAAAGTTCTACAATAGATAAGAATGAAAACAAAAGCTAGGGTCAGACCATGGAGGTTCATGAACTCCAAACTGATGAATTTGGAGAGTATTGTTGACCACTGAGGATGTCCTAGAAATCCTTATGCAAGATTCATGCATCTAGTCAACACTGATTTAATGAGTTACTATTATCACCAGTTATATGCAACATAAGGTACAAAACATTGGGCTTATGAACCCCTCCCCCTGCAAAAAGGATTATCGTTCCTGGGAGATAAGACCAAACATAAGTAACTATAAGGTAGAAAGTGATGGCTGATAAAATAGCATAAACAAAGTTCTACAGAGGTCAGAGGAGAGAAAGCATTGTCTCTGGTTAGGAGAATCAGGAAGAGCTTGCGATATTTAAACTAGGGAGAACAGGAAGAAAGAACAAAACTGGTAAGGAGGCATAGGATGGATTGGATGAGGGAGGTCTAAGAAGGCGAAAACTCAACCAAGATATTGCTACAATGAGCCAGAAAAATTATATTGGGGACCTAAAATATGGTACAGATATGGAAGAATTAAGGAGTTACACACACACACACACTCAGAGCAATTATTTTTGTCAATGAGTAGGTCATTTAGATGGCAACTTTCCAGGGAAGAAAGGGTTTCACAAACACTTTTCTTTAAAAGTAGCCTTTGGCATCACTTTGCCTAAGTACCTCTTCTTTTTGAAAGATTCCTTTAACTTCATTAATTAGTATGATTTATCCAGGATTACACTTACAAGAGAAAACTATTCCTATCTTCCCGTTGTTAATTATGTCTCCAGGCTAATATAAATAAAATTTTCTAGTTACTCTAACTCTGTGAAAATGATCAGAGAGATGACTTTTAGAAGGTCTGTAGGGGGCAGGGGTGGGGGTGGGAAGATCTCATTTACAATGTGGTGTGTTCTTTCCCTTTCTTTAAAAAAAAAGCTTTGTTTCTATCTTCCTTTTTTTGTTTTCTATGCAGTTGACAGCTGCAGCCACAGAATTTATGGATAAATATCTAAGTGTGGAGAAGAAAATTTCATTAAGAAACAAAATGTCCTAAATGGCTTCATTAAAAAAAAAAGTCAACCTCTATACAGAAAAGGATCTTGTTAAAATCCCAGGAATCACACTAATTTTATTTGTGCAACTTACAGAAAAACAGTGAGATGTAGAGATAAGGTTTGTTTTGATCAATTTAAAAAGGGAAGAAAATGTGGCATGCTACTTTTATTGCCATATCAATTGCATGTCTTCAAGGTAACTGTCACTATTGTACCTTCTACAAATTAGAGTTGATATGAAAATAAGATTTGCTTTTAAATACTGATTTGTACGTACATATCCTCACCACCAAAACACCACTGTACAAGCCAAGAAAAGTACTTCACATTTCCAGAAAACCCACAAAGAGATAATGACTTAATCAAAATGCATGTATTCTGAGAGCCCTCCAAAGTAATTTTTTTTTTTTTTTTTTTTTTTTTTTTGTGGTATGCGGGCCTCCCTCTGCCGTGGCCTCTCCCGTTGCGGAGCACAGGCTCCGGACGCGCAGGCTCAGCGGCCATGGCTCACGGGCCCAGCCGCTCCGCGGCATGTGGGATCCTCCCAGACCGGGGCGGGAACCCGGTTCCCCTGCATCGGCAGGCGGACGCGCAACCGCTGAGCCACCAGGGAAGCCCCCCTCCAAAGTAATTTTAATGCTGATTTGTGCTAGAGGTATATCAGGAGACATATTTATTCAATGACGGTTACCTTATTTACAAGAAAATAACAAATAGCCTTATCATTGTCATCACCACTACTATCACCCAAGAGCAGCATTCAAATAATTTTCTGTAAAAATGATTTGAAGACAGCATGATACTTAAGGTAGGATCTTGATGTTCCTTTAGGAACTGTCTAGAGAAAATTATATTCTTTATACTTAATTGGTATAAGAGGATACACAATCTGACACAACCAAATGACAACTGTTTTGTAAAACATGGAAACTAGATTAAGCACAAAGTTTGGCAGAGAAAGTTCTTTACCAAAATGAAAACCAGTTTCATGCAAAAAAAAGCTCTCTCAGCTACATCTGTCAGGAACATACTCAGGATTTTAAAATTGTCATAATAAAATCATAACAAATTATCAGTCTTCTGTTTGTCCTTGAAAATAAGTTGATGTTATTTTCTCTGGAGCAGGAGTAACTGCAGGAAGTTACTATTCTATTTACATATTTACATATCTTTATTAAAAGGATATATGGCTTCTTTGATTTGCTTTTCTTTATGCACATATAAGTTTTTATTGACTCTTTACATAAGGTTATTTACATAACTCTAAATGTGGTTTAATGTCTGTAAGAATGATTTGATTTGCAGAAATACAGTGTTTGCAAATGTGTGATGGTTTGAATATGTGTTTGTGGCTTCAAGTTTCTTGTAATTCTTGTAATGGAAGAGCTCACTGGTAGGATGAAGACTAAATATTTCTCCTTCTGTGGTGGTGTGATCTTTATATGTCTCTTCCAAGTACTATTTACTTTGTATTAGTTGCTTGCTCTTCCTATATTCGATATTTTGGATAGGAAACCTGAAGATAGCTAGGAAATTGTACTATATTGCTAGGCTGCAACCACTCAGTTCAATAACACATTCTGGTTTGACCCCATCTTCAGCCTTATGATACACATATCTACTGACATGAACAGTCTCAAATAGATAAAGGTCAAAATGAACAAGCTCTAGTCTTTCTTTAAATCCATACTCGAGCTCAGCCTTTGCCTGGAAGCCCAAACCTTCAATCATCTCATCTGCTGTCCCACCATCCTAGAGCTTTTTCTTCAATGTTGTAGCATTTACAACATAAGCATGGACTATATTTTACAACCAGAAGGCTCTGTCAGATATATTTTCTCAAGAGAGTGGAATGCAAAGTTCTGTAGAAAACCCTTGTATTATCATTTTGATGAAGTGTTGTAAAGCAGTACCTATTTGAAAGTTAAGAAACAGAACTTCATACCACATACCAGTTAATATGGTCTCAAAATCCATACTGCTATCATATAAATCACTCACAAATATTCCATAATATAATGTGAATGTTGTGTTTCTTTGTCATGCTTATTTTTTAAATGTAATTTAATTTATTTTTTCGATGTGGACCATTTTTAAAGTCTTTATTGAATTTGTTCAATATTGCTTCTGTTTTATGTTTTGGTTTTTTTTTTTTTTTTTGGCCTCAAGGCATGTGGGATCTTAGCTCCCTGACCCACACCCCCTGCACTGGAAGGCGAAGTCTTAACCACTGCATCGCCAGGGATATCCCGTCATGCTTACATTGTGAGACTAAAGGGGAAAAAACACAAACATAAGGGAGAGTAGTTGAAGGACAAAGTTTAAACATACTGTTTTTTAATGTAAAAGGCAGTATGGGCTTGAAAAGATGTAGAGAGAGAAACATAATGAACCTGTCAATTCACTAAAATTCCAGCCCTCAAGATATAATCTTATGCAATGAAATATTACTTAATAGAAAGCAACATGAAGCCTCTTTCAAAAACTAGGGGAGGAGTGTCATATACAGGAAATGAAAAAATTATTTTCGACAAGGTGACCATTAGCAATTTAAAAAATTCCAACAAAGAGTTGAAGACCAAAGAATCACCATCATCACAGATTTTGGCTAATGGCATCCTTGATTGATACTTTAGTATTTCAAACATGTCCCTTCTGTGGAACCAAATGCTCCTCCTGGTTATGACAGTTTAACTTATTCATGGATAATATAAAGACTCTCCCAGCTTTAGACCCGGGATATCAAACAGTAACTGGAAGCAACGATGAGCATCAGTCTACACTCAGAGGGGAACTTACGGTCATTGCAGAGTGGCCCGCTGAAGGAGGTCATGCTACAGTCACAGCTGAAGCCGTCCCACTGCTGCAAGCACACGCCTTGGTTGGAACATGAGTCCTCCTGGCAGGTTGTGCTGGGCCCTGAAAACAATCCAAATGCAACTTGGGTTCTTTAAAAAAATCTAAAAGTGTTTCACACATGAGCGAGGTCACATTTAGTAGTTGCCAACACCTCAAATTACATGACCAAACTAGTTTGGAAAGTTCTAGTTCACACACCTGAATTAGGAACAGAGAAGCTGTAATATAAAGGTTTCTCAAGTTTCAAATACAGAACAAAATACATTATAATAGTAAACTAGACCAGCAAATAGTAAAAGCAAGCACATAGCTTCTCGTATGATCATGGTAGCAGGTGATCTCATTCCATCATCAATAATTCTCTCTCACTGTTTGGATTTTAGAAAAACGCATGGATCTCCTTAACTTCTGACCAATGGGTAGAGACACCATGAGAGATGGAGATAATAACTTCATGAAACTGAGATACAGATTAGCAAAAAAAAAAAAAAAAAAAAAAAAGAAAAAAAAAACACTGAAGAGAGTTATACAAAAATGTCCTATAAGTTTCTAGAAGTTTTCCTGCACAAACTATGAATAAAGTTATGATTGCTGGGTGTTTTGGATAGGTATGTTGGCAAGTATCAATCCACATGCTTTAACAATTTCATGCAATCAAACATAAAACTAAAACCTCTGTATAAATGACATGCCCCCATGTAACATACAAGTAAAAAGAAAGCTAGTCTATTTCTAAAGAATCATAACTAGAACACTGAAAAACAAAGAACTAAAAAAAGGATGATCAAAGCACTAAAGGTAATCACTATACAAACATATTCAAGACTGAAAGCCTTTATGCAAACTATGCTACAAAATGAGGTTTCTTGCACAACATTCAAGAAGGGGAAAAATGAAAACTTCACCCAAATAACAGTTACTGCAAAAATGTAAAAAATGTTATTTTGAGGATTCCACTGTGTATTACGGGGTTTCAGTCTTGTTTTATACACACAGGGCTATCTACCTTGCAAGTCAGCTTTCATCAATGCAACTTTGTCAGCAAAATTAAAAAAAAAAGCAAAATATATTAAATGTTAGTAAGCAATACTGAAATGGGGCAAACATAGAAGAACGTTCAGATTCAAAAAAGCATGCTGCTGTAAAGGGGGAGAGAAATGCTATGTAGAGCAAACAAATTAATAATTAACAGCCATAAATCTTAAGAGAAGCCAAAACTAAGAAAGCAATAATTGATTAGAATTTCACTATATACGTATTTATATAATGGTTAACTGAGCCGATGACACAAAGTGACTGCAGTGCTTAGTTGAAGCATGCAGCCCCATTTGTCACGTGCAGATACAGTGTAGATGATGGTCATTAGCAGACCAATTATCCCTTTCTATTTTTTTCCCTGTAGGTCTTTTATCTTGCTATTGTAGTTAAGGCTTAAAACTGTAATGCCAGCCATTCTCTGTCAACAGTTGGACCTTACAGGGACACCAGACTATCAAAATGTATACACCATTTGGTAGATGAAAGAAAAAGTAAAGGATGGAAGAAACAAATTGCAATATAATTCCCCATAAAGAAAATTCCTTTACAAGATTGCAACGTGGAGTATTTATCTTTGCTTTTACCAGACTGGGTATAGATTTCTTACAGATCTCAAAGTTACAGCTATATTTTCTCTTCCTCTATAACTGTCTTCAACTCTTAAATACTGCCCTGTGAATATTTATTACAGTAGAACCTCACTAATAAGGGTTATCTTAGGGAAGGGTGGGAAGGGAACACCATCTACCTCAATACCTTTCGAGTATAAACTTAAGATATTTTCTAGTAAACACAATCTTAGGTTTTATGAAAATACAAAAATAGACACCAGACTAATTAGATGCTATTAACACTGAGAGCCTTTGAGGTAACTGCTCTAGTGAATACATGAGAATTATCTGTAATTAGATTTTGTACAAATTGATGTTTCTATAAACATCAATTTTAAACATCCTCCTTACAACCATATTTTTATTATAAATTTCTTAGTCACAGTATTCTTCATAAGAAGGTATTGAATGCAGCCTAAACATTCAATATGAATTTTTACAAATTCAGAAATCATAATACTGTAACTACTAATTATATAATAATAATAGTAATAATAATAATCAGTATAGTAATAATAACAAAAATAATAGTCGTTTTTAATAATAATAAAAATCTCCCAGGCCTGAGAGACCTGAATGGATGTAATAGTTTTTCTCACCTATTGCATCAAAGAACTAAGAGCCACTAAATTGCTCAGGTTTTGTTTTTCTTCCAATCTGTGAGAGGTAAGTGGTCCAATGATCTCTATTCCATGGCATTAAAGACTGAAAATAATTAATATTTGTTTAAAAAAAAAAAAAACTCAAAGCAATATTCCTTAGCACAGTCCTTCCTCTGGTACAAGCTCAGCCTGGGTCAGGGGCTGTGTTATCAAAGGATATTACTCCCTTGACTTGCCCAGCAGAAGGAAAGAGCAGGGGCAAGAACTGATGAAGAGCCATGTTTTTGTTTTTCTTTCTGCAAAAATTATCAGAAATACAACTGCAAAATAATGCTTAACTCTAAAAATGGTAAAATTACAATTCTAAAAAATAACCTGCCTGCCCATATTGTAGAGCAGCCACTCAGAGTGGCTGCCAAGCCTTTATGTGAGCATAAAGACATGCTTTATTATGTTTTCCATTATCACAACAGTCTTTATATATTCAGGTATTACAAGTGAATGCATGCTTATGCCTGACAAGTCACATTTTTTAAAGTACTCACCTTCCTGAAAAATATTTAAACATTGACAGTCATTTGCACAAGACAAAACCTTGAATTTATTTTTCTTTTTAGTTATATAATGTCCTTTTTATTTTATCACTGAATAAAATTGGGAGCAAGCCACAGGATATTAGTATTAAGTGGTTAAAAATAAGGATATGTTTGAAAAGGAAAGGAAAGTGAAGGTAAAACTACAATGTCTGGAAACCAAAGAAACAATAGAGGAAAGTGCTTAGATGCCTGGGATTTCAAGTAAGGCAAAATTGGGTTCAAAGCTTCCATCATCCACTTACGTGCTGTGTGACCTTAGGAAGGTCACCTTACACCTCTAAGGCTCAATTTACTCTTCCAAAAAGAAAAAAAAAACAGTAATACCTAACTGATAGAGTTTTGGGAAATGAAATTGCATATGTAAACTTACTGCTACCAGTGCTTAATCGATGGTAGCTTTAATACTGAAGTATTTCTGTAGCTTATAACGCAATTCCAGTGTTGAATGTTATGAGTCTATGCAAGTGCCTAAATTAAAAATTGTTTCACTGACTTCATGTATGGAAGTTATCTTGACTCAGTATTGAGCTTAACTGAGCCTGATTATTGGTGGATTGCCAGTCTCTATTTTCTCTTAAGTAAGCAGGTCAATGCCTTTCTAGGTAGTAATTTTCAAAGTCTGGTGTCAGACCAAAAGCATCAGCATCATTTAGGAACTTGCTAGAAATGTAAATTCTACAGCCCCATCCTAGACCTACTGAATCAGAAACCTTGGGGTGGTGTCAAGTAACATGGGTTTTAACAATTCTCCAGGTGATTCCAATACTTGCTCAAGTTGAGAAACTTTAAGGTAAAGGGAAAAGGACAAGGTAAGTTCCCTCTGCTAGCTAACGTGTTGTGTAAATAAAATCAGCTATTACTCACTGAAATAAGTTAGAAATGAAAGGCAGCAAGTGATTATTGAGAGAAGACCAATGACTTTTTACATGAAAGAACTTTAGAGATTTGTGGGTCTTGGGTAGAAATGGTGGAAAATCTTGACAAGATATCATTTAGTGATGTCAAATTTAAACTATTTCTATTAATATGGAAGTTAAGTGATTCCAATGTGGTTTGAGCTCAAAATACCATGAGAACAATCTTTAGAGAAATAATTTATTGAGTATCTAGAAGTTTACCACCAATCCTAAAAATATGTGTATCTCATCAATTACACCTCTGACAGGTACATCTGAGATTATTCCTAGGAACCACAGAGGACAGAAATAATCATAAATTAAAAATTGTTAACCTTGATGTTGGAATGAAAAAATCAGGGAAGTGTCAAGGCAGAAAGGCAGGAACATGGCAACATTCTAAAAATAAAGGAAAAGGGAGTAAAAGAGGGTGAGAATTATTAAAGCTCAGATATTAAAGCAAACTAGATAAGGTAAGGAAGGAGCCAATGTCATAATCTACTGAATGATTTCAGATGTTCAAACCATAGTTTAAAATTACCCAAGAATATGTACAATCACCTCGACCAAATTGCTTATTAGATTATGATGGAAAATAACACCAAATTTTATTTCTGTAAATACACTTTCTCAGTACATTTCTTATTAGTCTTCCCTTCCACTCACCCACTCACATTATGTGCCAGTGGTGGGAGGTCATGTGTGTGGGTTTGGTTTTCTGTCTTGTGAGTGTTTAGCTGTGAATGTGTCTGTCTGCTCCCACCATTTCTTGTAGGTGAGAATTTACCCAGCAACTTGTAGAAAGGCCTATTTTTGAAAAATGTTTTCAGAAGAGTTTGTAGTACCTTTAAAAAAAAAACAAACCCCCCCATATATTCTCACTTATTAGATCACCTCCAAGAATCAAAATTATGTCCCACATTTTTGTCTCCATCCACTAGAGAGAATTTATTCACTTCACAATTTTGTTTCCTTTGCTAAATTGGTAAAAGGAGAAAACACATAGTTTCCCTTTGTTTTACAAAAGGGCATTTACACCAAAATTTGAAACAAAGTAAATAAATACAGCAAAACATTAAAAATGAACTCAACAAAGATTTCCATTAAATAATCTTATCCTCTGGCGTGATTAAAACACAATTTGAATTTCACCTGACTTTTCAGGGAAATATATGTTGCAGAGAGAAAAAAATGTATTTCCAAATAAAAAATTTATATGTACTTAGGTAATTGCTAAATCTAATAGCATTATTTTGGCTGAGAAGACATGATTCATAATCTCCTGGGAGACAGGAATTCACATCTTTCTTCGCTTCCCCCATATGAAATTTCCTTATGAATCTAAAATTTTCAAAATGGCCCAAACTGTATTCAACATTAAAAGAGAAGCAGCAACACATTCACAGCTACAAAATTCAGGATAATGTGATTAAATTGCATTTATGGAGGGAGAATTGGCTCAAATAACCTGAGGTGTTGAAGTGAAAATTATCTAAAATGAAAGTAGCAATCAAAAAGTACTCCTACAGATCTTACTCTAATAGAGAACACAAAAGAACAGAAAGATACTTGAGAACATTTCTGAAGTATGGAATATTAGCTTTGGGTAATAGAAGAAACCAATTTTTGCTAAAACAAACTGATAATATATGGGAGACACTCTTGCTGCCGGGGTAGAAACAAACCAAACCGAGTGTGATTTGAGAATGGGTATCTGAATGTTATTCTCTTGTTGTATCCTATTGAATGTAGATTTCAAAAAGCAGGCTCAAGTTGATTAACATTTGCTGGAGTAAATATGTTTTTCTAGTCCAAGTGGCGTATCTATTTAATGCTATAAAGAAAGCATTGCAGAAGTGATTAGTACACTAATTAGGTGAACTATAGAATGCAAAGAAGCAGAAAATAACAAGACCCATAGCTCCCATTTTATATCAGGCATTAGTCTAGGTTTGCAAACAGTCCAGAAAATTTAAGATTTATGGGATGAAAAGTTAAAAACATGAATAAGGACTTTTAAGCCATAACTGGGGGTTTGTCCAATTGTCAGAAATGAAAATTTTGCCTGCCAGAGAATTTTGCTGTTCTCATTTATAGGTGGAATTAGAATTATTTTGAGTGTGATAACAAAGATCTAGTACCTTCACAGCCTCTCTCAATCTGTCCATTGCAGAAAAGAGCATCTGAGATGAGGTCCGGAAGCCGTCCATTTAGATCAACTGATGCCAGGCAGCCTTGAAAGCCCTCCTTGGCATGGACGAGTTTCGGCAAGGATTTGTATGTTTCCTTGGCCACTCCTCCTATATACAAGTCACCTGTGGGAAGACAAAAATTTTGGTCACAAAAGTAACTTAACATTGACTTTAAACAACAGTAGAACACACACAAAAAATAGAGAGGTTTATTTTTCATTAAATTAATTTTAAAAAGTAAATTTATGACTAGATATTTTCTTAAAAGTACAAAACAATAGAGGTGTTTGAATAATACATCAGCACTAGAAGAAATTTCTAGAAGCTATTTCCACAGAGAACTTAAGTGAGTTCAATACAGTGTGGCCAAATAGAAGGAACATGGACCATGAAGTGGTCCCTGAATTACTGGGTTGGCCAAAAAGTTCGTTCACGTTTTTCCATAAGATGTTATGGAAGAACCCAAAAGAACTTTTTGGCCAACCCAATAAAATCCAAGTCAAGTTATTTACCGACTCTATGGCTTTGAGCATTTTTTTTTTTTTTTTTTTTTTTTTTTTAGTTTCTCTGATCATTAGTAACCTCATTTCTAAAATGGGAACAATAAAGCCTATTCCATGGGCTTCCCTGGTGGCGCAGTGGTTGAGAGTCCGCCTGCCGATGCAGGGGACACGGGTCCGTGCCCCGGTCTGGGAGGATCCCACATGCTGCGGAGCGGCTGGGCCCGTGAGCCATGGCCGCTGAGCCTGTGCGTCCGGAGCCTGTGCTCCGCAACGGGAGAGGCCACAACAGTGAGAGGCCCGCATACCACAAAAAAAAAAAAAAGTCATTTAGCCATAAAAACTGAGAACTTAGGTCCCTGACCTACTAACTAAAGCTCTAAGTATTACACTAGGATGCCACTGATCCTGCATAATTTGTACTGAAGGTACTGGATATGCTTACTTCCCTCATCTCTTAAATAAAAGGAAACATCTATTGACTATTAACCATCATTCTTAATATTAAAGGAAAGCATGTTTTTGATCTGAAATAAGATACTATTTTTGAAACATTTGATTTTTCCCTTCCATATTTCCTTTCTCTCCTTAGTCTTTTCTCTCAAATTTCAAGTGATTGTGTTTTATTTGCCTCAGAGACCAAAGATATAAAGTTATCTTTATGTATTTGATCCTTAAAATTCAAGACTCTTAGAGGAGTGAAATAGACAGAATATACAGGCAATTACATGAGAAGAGTAAAGCTTTCCTGCCCCTCATGTGGGCAAGCAGGAGAGAAAGTTGGAGGACAAGAAGTTTGAATATAGTCATTGCCAAATAGAGGACATAGTGATCTGACTTGAGGCCTGAGCCCTGGTGGATGCCAAAACCTCATGTAGGTTGAGGAAAGTAATACTGATCTGTGTGCATTTCCTCAAGAGAACCCAGAGGCAGCAGTGATATCCTTGAGAAGAAATAGATGCATAGTAGATTCAGACATGCTGGGAGCTTTCTTAGCCTGACAGAACTTTTCATATCCCCTTGTGGTGTGGCAGCCACAGAACACAGAACAATTCCCAGAGTGGAACAGGAGTAAGTAGAAAAAGGCTGGCCTGAGGACGTCATGCACACAAGAAAGAAGATGCTGGGTAGCAATTCAGTGGGCACCTAAGCAATTAATATAGAATATTTGAGACCAACTCCTGTGCAATCTCCCTACCTCCCCAGATACTGGTACAATGGAAGTCCCCCACCCCCAAATCATCTGGACATAATCCCAAGGAAATAAGGGAACTGAAATTGCCTGCGATTTCATTTTCACTAACTCAAAGAATCAGAGCTCAAAACAGAAACCAAGGTGAGTTATAGAAAAATAGAGAAAGTGACCTTTCTTGCTCATCTGAGATTGTGGGCTGAACTTTATGCTATTACATATCAAATATCAATGCAAGGAAGTGCTCCCTACATTAATTTGCTGAACTAAATTTGTTAGGAAATTTCAGCTTTCCTCTGGGCCTCATGAATGTAGTATTAGAGAACAGTGGGAGTTGAATGAAGAATTCTTGTCACTGCTTCAGGTTTTTCATATGTAGAACTTAGTACTCAAAGTTATGTATGGGATGCTATATATTTGACAACCAATCTTCCTCTTTCTGATTGTAACCTTCTGGAGGATAGAGATTGTGTCTTTGTCTTAGATTCTCCCACAGTGCCTAGTACTGGGCTACAAGCACAGTGGGCAACCAATAAATATTGTCAGTCAACTGATGGATTGAAGTCACAGTAGATAAGAATCAGAAAAGAAAGAAGAATGGTAAGGCAACACATGGGGAGAGAGCTAATCCTAAAATGCACTTACTTCCTATCCCCACTTCCCGCTACTTCCTACTTCTTTTCCTATCAGCACAGTTACTTGACCAAATAAGTTTTTAAAGCCTGTTGAGGAGAAGTAGTAATCTTTCCCTTGTGTTGCTAAAGAGCAGAAAATATTGATTCAAGCTGTGCAGGATATAAGCCTCAGACCTACCAAGGTGGATAGTTTGGCTTTATAAGCAGGGGACTCATTCTCATTTTCATTACTGAAGCTGCAGTTAGCACCACAACTTAATACGGTCTTTATAAACTCTTCATATAGCAGAGAGTGGTCTTAAGTCTCCCACAGGATTGCCATAGGAAGAGAACAAAGGAAACCTTTAAGTGGCCTGAGCCCTGTGTAACATAAGCACTTCATCAAAGATGCACCTTCTCCTTTTGATCCTTGGGGTGATGGAAGGAAAATGACCCATTAGCACTAATGGGATCTTGCAGGCAAAATCCTGTGCATGGCAAGGAACCTAGGCTTTTTAATGACCCAGTGTATGAATGAGAGCCAGGATGGACATCCGGTAAGAGTCAGTTTCCTATGGACTTGAAGCCATGCTGTTACCCTTCCTTCAAGCTATGAGTGATTGATTTTTATTCATATTATTTAAGTAGGCTGTGTATGCAACTGACAAGGAAATGATGGTGCTGCAGCAGAAGAAGGTGCAAAGAACATGTACACAGCCAGATAATCTCAAACATTTGGGGAGTGGGCTTTTTAAAAAAATATCAAGAAACCCTTATCTTTGTCACTAGTGTGGAGTGTGTGTGTGTGTGTAACGGCCCCCCTCTCAAGGATGTCATCTGTGGAATGATCTGAGATGATATCACAAGTATCCATTTCCCAGTAGTTGGGCAGTAATGAGTAGGGAATAGCGCTCAAGCTTCTTAGTTATACCTGGCTACAAACACCTGGTTCTGACTGCCATTTACTGATTGCCTCAGTGTAGGCACATTAAGTTATATAACTTCAAGAGTCAGATTCTTCATCTGTGAAATGGCTTAATAATGCCTACCCTGTAAGGCTGTGAGAATTACAGAGAATGTATGTAAGAATTGGGCACAGCGTGTGCTCAGCACATGATTGCTACTGGTGTGGCAGTGTTGGTGTGTGTGATAAGGATTATCCATCGACAGTGTGCCTCATTCTATGCTGACTGCACTGAGAGATACAGAAGAATGAGAAGTACAGGTTGTCCCCGTGTTTCTAGTAGAATTAGAGTGACAAGATGTCAAATGTACAAGTCTTATTTTCTTTGACGTAGTTTAGACGCATTTGTGTACTTGAAGTGTGCCCTGCACTATACAAGAAGCAGCTTGAGAGCTTTCTTTGACATACTCAGTTTGAATCCCAGCAGCATCGAACCTGATAACATAAATGGAACAATCGCTTGATAAATATCTTCTATTTTGATATAAACAGACTGAGACACAAGAATTCTGTGAAGCCCAAGGGACAGGTTGTAAGGTTCAGGCTAAATGCACCTTATAAAATCAGAGAAATAAAAGGATTTTATGGACATCAATTGTAAGCTGAAGTATCAGGAATGAGTTTAGACCAAAAGAAAGTATAGGATACATTACTTTGTAATGCCATAAATGAAGGTGCCAAACATGGGGAATAGCACAAATATACCAAGAAGACAAAATTAATACAGCATTCAAAAAAGACCACAAAAGGCCAGAATGGGCTGGAAAAGAAGAATTTTCAAAGGGGCCATGGTAAATAATGTTGGATTAAAAAAGTCAAAGGAAAGCCTTGAGTAACATGATAGAATTTGTGACTACTGTTTTTTTTTTTTTTTTTTAAAGGCAATGAGAAGTCCAAAAATAAAAGCCATGCAGACTAGGAGATGAGGGAATTTGAAACAGTAATAATTTGGAGAGAAGAGATGAAACTGCACTGAACATTCAACATGTGTAATTTGAGTAGGAGCGTCCTACAGGGATGATATGAACTGGGGGCTTAGGGATGCTGGGGCTGGAAGGCCTGGCTTGGGCGCCATCAACCAAAAGAAGAAAAATGAAGTGGTGTAGGAGGTTTCCTCTGCTCTTAAAACAGGGAACATGAGGCAGTTAGAGCAAGGACTCTGAGCTCTACAGCAGCAGAATGCCAGCATCAAGGTATAATTAGTTCTTTGACTCAGCTTTCCTGTTTATTCATATGTACTTTTTAGTGCCTCTTAAACATCTCAGTTTCATTTTAATTAAAAAGAGCATACATAAAAAGGACAACTGCTTTGTAGATGTGGATAGTTAAAACTCTAGGGAAACTTAAGGAGGCTCCCACAATCTCTTATAAGTGGCATTTGAAAAAAAAAAAAAAAAAAAAAAAAAAAAGCTGGAGAGCAATACACACTGTCTTACTTTCCTACTGGCCAGACTGGAGAAAGTACAATTCTGGAGGCTTTGCTGAGAGGATCTGACTTTGGACAGCAAATTGGGAGACTACGCTAACTTTCCTTTCAATTCTTGTTGTGACTGGCTAGTAGAAAAAGTACAGGCAGGCTGGGCTAGTTTCTCAGTTATTCTGCAGGAAAGATGCCCTTCCTTACATCAGAGAACAATCAAACTCTGTCCCCGCCTCGATTTGTATCTTTATCTTTAATTTTAATCTTTTGTCACACATCCACAAATGAACATTGGCAGGTTAGATCTTGACCATATAAGTTAATGCAGGCTTTCTTTGGGAGACAAATTAAATGTAAACCTGTTCAGGGCACACCAAATAGTCATTATTGAAGTAAAGTTGGCAATTCAAGTGGATGTTTTCCTCTGAAACACTAGATCTGTGTCCTTCATAGATCTCTATGAGAAATCAGGTTAATTTTAGAAATTCAGTGGTCATCAGTTTGATTTATTAGATATTGTTTAAATTCTCTACACCTTAGTCTTTCTTGGTGCATAAAGGGTTTAATCCTAGAATAACCTGTTTTTACTTCTAGGAAATACCTGTAAACCCTTATCTTTAGGCCTATCCTGGTTTTCTAAGTTCAGACTAAAAACAAACCATCATCTTTCCCCCCTCTCCACACTGGGAAATTACTTCTAGACTTCCCTGTTTTATAGCAATCACAATTCTAGTCTCCCTATTACCCAAACTGAAATTCATTTCAATATCATTTTTTAACTCCATTCTATTTCTCATACCTTACATTCAAATTATTGCTGAGAACTTTGATGTGGATGACTCAACTTGGCCAATACTTCTGACGTCTGTGCCTCCATTTTCCTTTCCTTTTCCAGTTCTTATCTTCCTTTCCCCACGTACACCTTTTATGCAGTAACCCATTACCTGGTGTCCCTGCCTCTATCCGTCCTCCTCATTAATACCATATCCGTCGTCCCCATACTGCGTTCTGATTTCTTTAATACATCCCGCTGGTTTCTAAATAAAGTGTGAGGCTCAGGATGGTCAAGATTTTGAGATATCCACCCTCAGTAACTTTTTCTAAACTTTGAACAATGTCTCCCCAACAATTTTTGCCAGGGAGAGAATTAGGCTAACATCAATCCTCTACCTATACTTTAATCTTTAGTCAAACTGTATTTTTCACCATTTCTCCAATACTGCACATTCATGCTGTTCCATCACTCTTCCCAGTACATTACTTCCATCATGAGTGTCTTTCCCCTTCTAATGTTCCATTTCAAAGCCTGATGCAATTTCGGGGTCTCAACTCAAATTCCACCTTGTTAATGTGTTTTCTCAGTCATAGGCAAGTATGATCTTTGAATCCCCGTAACATTTTGAACCTCTTTTCTGACAGTTACCATTTCCTTCCCAGTTCTCTGTGTGGATATCTTGCCTTCCCATTATTTTATAAATTCCTTGAAGAAAGCATCATAAGCGAAGCACCTTTTTAGTCTCATTTTTACTTAGCACTCACTAATTATTTGTTGACTCATTGAATGAATGGATGAATTAGCAGTTTTCATTCAATAAATAATCATTTGAACAATAAGGACATAGTGAAGGTTCCCTGGTCCCCTCTACCTGAGAAATAATGAATGAAGTTAATTGTGGGGAATTTTTCTTCTACTGACCCCTTTCTTGAAGCCACCCAGCTCACTAAGAGGGTTCAATGCGTGACATTTTTTTCCATTCTGACAGTGTAATTCAGGAACAATTTTAACCAACATGTGTTGAATTCATTTGTAGAGAGAGGTAGACAAAGATAGAGGTACAGAAATAGTTTAGGGTGTCAATGTGTGGTAATGAGAACCTATTCATGAGTCTCTTCAGCAGTTAAAATAAATGCCAAAATCTTTGTGGGAAATTACATTTCAGCCTATCCTGTACCTCTACCTCAGTCTATCTCTGGCCATTCTGTCATTCTCTGTGTTGCCCCATATACAAATATGACCTAACTCATGCGGCCTCTATAGGCACACTCCCCACTATGGATACTTTACACTATTTCTCCAGATGCTTCTACTTTGTTACACTGTTATCATTACAGGGAGGTGGGCATTTATTGTTTGTGGTCATAGAACAGAGCCAAGCTAACTGTGTGGACCCTTGATGCTTTGCCCTGGTACATCTGTTAATCCCTATGTGCACTTCCTGTGGGGTTGCAGATGTCTCTCTCCATCTAGCCTGTGGACTGGCACTCCAGGATTCCTGGGATTTGATTCCCTCTGGTCTCCTGCTTCTATCTCTCAGGTCCTTGCCAGCCACAGGTATCCCTGATTCCACAGCAGGCTCCCATATCCAACAGTTTGTACATTGTTTTCACTACAAAGGCATTGAATTTCACAAAAATCACTGAGACAACTGAATTTAAATGTACAGAGCCCAGATCGAGTGAGAGAGAGCCTCATCACTGCTTTGAGTCCTTCATGATCAGTGCAAGCTTTGCCATGGTCAAAGCCAGAAAAGACAGCTCTGACTTTATCATTATAACAATAACTGACATTGGTGTACTGCCCTAAACTTTACTGAGCACTTGCACATAGGTATTGTCATTTGGTTTTCACCCGATGAGCTACAGAAAGAATAAAGGTTATCATGGACACGTGTCCCAGACAAAGACACTATGGTTCAGTGCTACAACACCAGAAAAATGGCAGGGTCCGATTCCAAGCCCAGGTCTCCTGAATCTATGATAATTTTCACTTAATCTGCACTAGTTTACACACTGTATAATCCAGGTGGTGAGTGGCCGATTTGTACAGCTCCACTGCTACAAAATACAGGAATGTTTTGGAGTAACTTGGACAGTGGAGAAAAGTAATGGTAATAAATGTTCACAGAGTCCAAGCCAAATAACACAGATTCCCAGGACGATGCAGGACTCATCTGCATGCTCACTGAGTAATCTCATGAAAATAAAGCCAATTTGCTTCTATAGTCATAAACGTTAGATATCTAAATTCCAGTGAGTGGGTAGAACTCTTATGACTTCCGAATTTGATTTTTAGATATGGAAGCCACTTTTCAGCTGCCTGCCACAGAGAGATAAGTAAGACACCTGCATTCACCTGTAACCCAGACTAATACCTGTGTGTGAACAGGTGGGCGGGCACCAAGAAAACTGGAGTTCAGACCTTAATGTTTCTCTGTAGTAAGGCTTTAAGAGTTAATATTGACAATATAGTTATGGACAGGACAGAAAATGCTTTCAACATTCTTAAATTTCTGTTTCTAGCTGATATTTTTGAAATAAAATTGCCCAAAGAAGGAGAATTTTTTAAAAGTATGATTGTAAAACTTAGCATGAAGACAGATGCTGTGTGTTTGGCCAACGGACTGTAAGGCAAAGCTGGTGGGAAATAATAAAGTGAAATTGCTATGGAGGGGTGTGTGGTAATCCATCTTCTTTTTAACCATGCTAGGTCAGTGACACTGTGGCAGTTGGGGTGCGAGTTCGGGCATATCAGTTCATGCCAAGCTAACTTTGTCTCATGCTTGGTAAATTTACCTTTTGGTAAAAACAGGGTTCAAATATTTTCATTACTTTTCCATTTTCCCCACCCAAGTGACAGTCAGTTTAGATACTGTAGACATACTTTAGCAGCATCCACCCTGTCACCATTTCACGTTTCGTTTTCCACTCTCTGGGTGTTGTTCTCTGGGACTGCATACGGTCTGCAGAGCTTCCCTATCTCACAAATACTGTTCCACCTGACACGTGCACAGCACCTCAGTTTGAATGGTGCTTTGCCATCTCTCGTTCCATTTGATTCTCATACCAACTCTTCACAATAGGCAGGAAGTTGTTACTATCCCTACCTGACAGGTGAGCAAATTACCCTTCTGGAAAGGTAAGTGACCTGCCCAAGGTAATGCAACCAGTCCCAGGAGAGTAACACTGGCACCCCAGCCTCCAAGTCCCAGGTGACCTCTTTTCCCACTGTACTACACTGCCTCCTAGTTTTACTAAAGACCTTCTCAGTGACAGGAATAGAATGTGTAGAGGAGTTTAGAAATGACTGTTCTGTAAATTAATAGAGACTTACAACTAGGGGACCTGTAAGAGGACCTATTCAAACCTGTTATCTTTCCTGAAATTTTGAGGAGCTCAGTATAACAACTTGGCTTTCTTTTTCAACATAACTTTTTTTATTTCAAAGAAATTTTCTTTTCCTATTTCAAAATAAATGTACATTTATTTTGGGTGAGGAAGATCTAGTGGTGTACAGAGTAAGTATAAAAGAACAGCTCTTCTCCATCATAATGGCCTGTTTAATGCAGGTCAAAAATGTCACCTGCTCTCCACTTAGATATACAGAAGAAAAGAAGGGAAAGCCACCAGGGTTTTCTGGAGAGCTTGAAAGGACAAAGTGATACAAAGCACACAAAAAAGCTTTACAGACATTGCCAAAAAGCTTCTAAAATATGATGAGTTTCAGAGAGTCAAATAAAACTCTTATTTTTTTCTTAAGTACCTGAACTCTTCTGTATTTTTTTCAAAGAACAAATTGCTTCTGTGCTTAAAGGATGGAAGAGTCTCAATCAGGTCATCAAATCCCACTGGAATAGTATATAAAATTCCCTAGGGCATGTCTCCAAATACTTTGTTCTTCCAATACTTAAATTATTCTTAAGGAGAAATGCAAATAGTTAACAGCAATAATCAAAAAGTGGGTCGAGAAGGTGTGGGGAACTTTCCCTAAAGGCTAGGAAAATGGAGGGCTTTAACAGTTGAACGGACTAGCAAACAACCTACTGGAACAAGCTGATGATGGATTGATAGGTCAATCTCCAATCATCCAACCAAGTACTATATTTGCCTGGGCCTGCTTTAAGCATCTATAAATGCAAATGTTCTATAGAATACATATTAAGGACACACAGCAATTAAAATTGTTGGCTGTTGTGTTTGACGAAGACTTCAGGGGCTAAGGAAACAGAACCAATATATAGGTTCTATACAAGGCATATGGATGGGAAGAGCAAGTGGAAAGTGAAAGGAGAAATACCCAGTTATTTTGTAATTACCAGAAGTGACATTTGCAGCATTACACAGGTAGTAATGTAGAAGTTTGAAGAACTATGTTTTCTACAAAGGAGGAAATAATTTCTTTTATTACATGACATTTTTCCCTAAGATTAATGTAAGTACTATCTTTCACTCTAGATATCCAGTAGGAATCCCTTCTAATATGTTGGGAAATATATATAGTAGTATTTAAATATTTCTATGGACCTGGGTTCAAATTCTATTGCTGGTCAATTCACTTAGTCTTTCTAAGTCTCCATTTTCTCATCTGTGATATGGAAGCACTAATGTCTCACTCATCTAATTGTTGTAAAGATTAAGAGATCATACTTGTAAAATACACCATCAACATTGAGGTTCTGACTGAAGTGCCAACACCATAGACATATGATAATGTGAGTCTGAGGCAGATACTGAGATGCAAAATTTACAAAGGAGATGATATAATACTGGTTCTCAGTCCTTGAAACCCTCAGTTATATCAAGAACATCTTCATCATCAAAGGGGTCCAAAACTGGAAAGAAAGATGCCCAAGAATGTTTTCTGAGAAGTCCTATGGTGGGATAAATTTGCACTACTGCCTGATAAAGGGGGACCACATTCTAGCCCCAAGCCTAGTGGGAAGGCTCTCAGGTCTCCTGGAGAACTTGTTTTATGTTTCTTGAGGTTGAGGGATACAGAATTGCTGTGTTATAGATACAGTACATTAACACAGGACCTTAAAGAAGTCTTTTTACAGTCCCTGAACTGCAAGGTGAAACCAGTGGTGGGAGATCCAAGCAATGTTTGTGTTGAGGAGGAGCAAGGCGGGGAGTTGGGGGGTGGAGGTGGGGACAGAACCTAGTACAGCGTAGCTACGGATGCTAAGAAACCTGGGAATGCCAGCTGGGCTGTCCTGTGCCAGGGCAGTTATGGGAAAGTGGCCTAAATATTGCCAAACCCTGTCATACCCAGGTGGGCCTTACAAGTCCACCCTCCTTATAAACACTTGAGCTTTAAAGAATACACTGATTGAGCTTGTGCACAGTTGTGAGAATTAAATGAGATCTTATGAGTAAAATATTTATAAGCGTGCATGGGATGTGATCAGCCCTCAGAAATGGTTAAAATAATTATTATTACTGTTTGATTTTATTATCATTACTGTTTAGGTGAGATGTTTAACCTTCCTAAGCCTCACCTTAGCTTCATCATCTGTAACGTGGGGCTAAGTACAGCAACCTCACCAATTAGCCACAAAAAACAAGGGGATAATATATGTAAATCTCTTAGCTAATGCTTAGTGAAAAGCGGATGATGATCAAGATGGTATGATGGACCTTGCCTAAGGACACACAGAAATAAATGGTAGAGATGCTATTTCACCCAAGTCTGTCTGACCCCAAGCCTGAAGCTTAATTATAATTCTATATGGCTTCTTGCATTATCCTTAAGAAAAACCACAATAATTAATTGCAAAGGCCAAGAAAGGGCCCCTTTTAAGAGCAGGCACAGAAAACCACATTAATGTGGCATTAACAAGAAACCCTGACTGACCTCATGGTGTTCTGAAGTAGCATCGGAAGTACCCTCCAGTGTATGAAAATGATGGGCCGGCAGCAGCACAGTGGCATTAAAACTGTGCTTTCCTTCATGAGTAAAGTTAGCAGAACTGGCTTTGAAGCATCTCTACAATAGTAGGGGTGACTTTGTACTAGGTCCACCCAATTTTCCAGTCTATTCCGATTTTGACCCATGGCTGTAGACGAATTGTTCAGGGTCAGGGGTAGAAGCTAGCTGTCCTCAGAGTCACGGTGTAAGAGGGCTGGAGTTGCATTATTATGAAACCCTAACTCAATGAAACAACTGCCTGAATATACTAGTGATGCTTACTTTTGAGATTTACAATGAGCAATTGTAATATTATCCAGATGTCAGCTGGGGCCTCTCTGTCCTTTGTAGATCTAGAGGGGCCTGGTTTGAATCTTTCCAATTCCACAGAGGATGAAAATCTGGTTTCCTTCCTCCTGTGTCCCTGTGAATTCCAGTGAGACTCTGACTTCTGCTTCTGGCTTTTGAATCCCATGTGCTGCCTCTGACCCCCGATGGACACAGTCTCTGTCTCCACCCACAGAATAATTTTGTTCACCCAAGCATTTATGATTTTAGCCAACTGAAAAAACTGGTGCCATGCAATGCCCGGTTTCCCACCATCTAGATGACTGTAGCCTCAATCCCAAGCCCCTGCTCCAGAGCAAGCCAAACCCAACCCCTTGATTTTTGCATAGCAGCTTAAAGATCACCTTTTGGAGCCCTTGATGGCTCCAGCTATACCCCAAGTAGACTGTCCAAATATCTCTTCAAACAAATCCAGAGCAGTCATATTTTTACAGTGTGACCCTGCCTCCTATCCCCCAACGCTGGTCACAGGTAGGACGTGTGTTCCAATCAAATTTACTCCCCCAAGAATTTGGCCCGAGGCCTCCTAAACTCAAGTCAGTCTCTCCTGGGTATTTGAATTGGTCAGGGGTGGAAGGCCAGGTCTGGGGAGGCCAAGTTTGCCAACGCTGGTGCAAGCAGATAAAGCCAGTGTGCAGAGAGGGAAGAGAAGGAGGGCTCCCTGGGAAGCCAGGAGAAGGCAGCTCACAGCCCCCATGGAGACCAGGAGAGGAGGAGATGCTGGCTTGTTGCTGACAGCTTTCCTGATATGGCTCTCATGAGCTCCAGCTGTAAATTTTCTCTTTCTTGCCCTTGGGTTCCTTGAATGCTCTACTCTGCCCCACTTCCCTCTTTTTCATTTAAGTTAGTCTATATGGGTTTATGCTTCTTGTACTCCAAAGACCTTTGTATTTTTCTCCCTTCAGAAAAAAAGAGGGAGGTCTGAGAGCCATGAAAACAGAAGACTTAAGGCCTTCTTCAGTGAGAGAGATGATACCGAGCTTTCCTTCCCAGATGGCCCTGACATAGGGAGCTCTTGGCCGAGAAGCTCAGCCTCTAAGAAGACAGCTCAGCTGCACTCCTGGCGTTCCCTGAAGAGGGACAAGCTGTGATGAGGCTGAGGTCTTGTGAGCAGTCACCTGGCCCTTAGGGACCCAGCTCTGAGCACATGCAGGCACTTTGTTCTCCACAGCATACATGGCACCAGCTTTAAGAGCTCATCTCATCTCATCACTGTCCCACTGGGACATGGGAAAAGGGAACCTTGTCCGAAAGGCATGTGAGCGCTACATTCAGATTTCTAGGAGGCCACACTTTCCTGTGGGAGGAGAGGGAAGCGATTTCTCCTAGAAGAGGACATCCTTGCAGATATTCCAAGCACACAAGCCAAGCCCTGTGGCTGTCAGAGCTCAGCCAGGGTCGAGGGTGAGAAGGAACCGGCATCAGCACTTAAGTCCCTATAACACCTTCCCCAAAGCAACTGCAAAGGGGAAGGACTGAGGTCCTTAAAGTTGCACCAGAGTAAAAAGCTGATGGGTGACCCATGTGCTACCAGGTTCCATCTTGACCCTATGGTGGACCATACGAACTGGCTTCTTCGGTGAGTCCACAGAAGGCCTCATATCTTTTCAGCATGTGTTCCAGGCTGTCACTAGCAGAAAACTGAGGTGAATTTGAGCAACGCAACTTGTTTTCCCTGGTCTATTGTGAAAAGTGTTAAACTGGGGCTAAGAAGACCAGCCAGATCTAGAACACTGACTATCTGGCTGGCTGTGCACAGTCTCCTGAGCACATGTCTCTCATCTGTATAAGGAAAGGCTCAGATCAAAGTGTCTCCAAGATCCCTCCAAGCTCTAAGTTCCCAGGATCCTAAGAGTGGGAAGAGAAATTTTAAATAATAGAATTGGTGGGAGTTGAAAAAAACTATGCAGAGTAAAACTATGCCCAATGTAGAAGAGATTCCCAAACAAGTACAATGTGTGAAGGAATTAAACAAAAAAAAAGAAAACAGAGTTAACTGGTAGGGAATAAAGAAAAACTCTGTGGCAGTCATGGAAGCTGCTCCAAGGGTTATAAGGAAGGAGAAGGAAGAACTTCCAAGCCAAACGTTAGACAGCAGGTCCGAAGCAACTGGGCCTGGGAAGGAAAGGATGTCTCAATGGCAGGGGCAGCAGGGAGTAGTATTAAAACAAATTGACAAAGGCATTAGAGTAAACAGAGGAGACTGAGGCTTATTTCTGCAAAGCCTGGGAATTCAATGGAGATGTCACGAGAAAAACAATAGTTTCGTATCTCTAATTTTCTTTCAATTCTTATGTGGGAAACAGAGTAACAAAAATGTCAAGTCTTACTTTTATGTACTCAGAGCCCGAATGTCTCTGTTCTGAACCATGACAACTGCCTCCAGAGTGATCTTTTTCCTCAGCCCATCCTCTGCACCGAAGCCAAGGGGATGATTCTCAAGCGCACCATAAACTCTACTCTCCTGCTTAAAAACCCCTTAATTCCCTCCTCTTCACCTTCTGCCATGACCCTTAGGGCCCTTCTGAATAAGCAAATCACCTTGCTTCCTTCTGGGAAGCTACGAGAGCCTTCCAGCCCACAGCCTCCGTCCCAGAGACCATCTTTTAAGTTCATGTTTTATGCCATGCAAATCTACCTCTGGGTTTATAGCTACTCGGTCTGAGGAAGTGAGCCTGACAACAAGCAGGCAGGGCAAAAGCCCATGCAGTTGTGTTCTAGACAGGTCCACTCACCATATTAGAGCATGTTTTTTGGGGAATCTGAAAGTGAGAGGAAGAGGAGAGTAGACAGAAGTGGAAATGCACGCAGGAGCAAAAGCAATAGGTAGAAGCCATGAGGCAGAAGCCAAGAGGAGGAGAGACCAGGAAGCGGGAGAGGAGAGAAGAAATGATCTAACTGGGAGTAGACACAGCAGAGAGAGGTCAGTGGTGCAGCCCTGAATTAGGGAGCAGTGGGCACTTGTATCCAAGGGAACACGTAGAAGGGTTGCTCTTGAGATCCCAGTATGACTATTAGAACAAAGTTTTTATTCTCTGTGTGGCCTCGTTGTTCAGCAGCTGAAAGGATGTCTTGTCTCTCTTATTTCCTAATGGATCCTTAAAATAATCTCCCATTAACTGAAGTAGTGTGAGTAAATCTCTTTCCCTTACATAACGAAAAAAAAGAAAGAAAGAAAGAAAGAAAATCTAATAAAGATAGCCTAACCAACAGGACAGACACCATGTTCAATGGCATCTCCTGCTTTAAGGCTAAGCTGAAAGTCAGACTCTTCTCTGAAAGTTTCGCATTTGAGTAAATTATCTGGGCAAGGCAAGCAGGCTATCAGATGTTACATGGCTGAGTACACAAAGCTTGGGTATATTTAAACATGATCAGGGTTTTGGAATAGAACCTGGATCACTGATTTATTGCAGCAATGATTTGTCTAAAACACTGAAGGGTAGAAAAAGGTGGGATATGTGGTCTGTTCAGGACTGGAGAGGGTAGGTAGCTGAGTAACAGAGACTGATGTGAGATCAAGATGAAAAGAGCAAGAATGCTATTCATCCTCAAATCTCTGCTTAGAGATTGAGTCTATTTGAAATGACAGCCCTAGTCCAGTTGTCTCTGCTTAGGGGAGCTCTTAGTGGCTTGGAAGCAGGATAAACAATAGCAGGTGTTTCCTTTCAAGGTAAGATTTAAGGAGGGATACAAGGAAGGTTAACAAGCACACACTAGTCATGGTGGTAAGAAGGGAAGAGACAAGATGGTAGGACAGAGGGAGAGCTCGCTCAAAACCCGTCGGGCCAAGGAATTGGGGTATGAGAGAGAAAACAAAGGGCAAAGCTCTGCCTGGGCTGACCTAGATGTGGCCTATGAAGGAATTATTCACTTTTAAGTAATTTTGCTAAGTGGCCACCTGAGGGCACTGTATCCTCTGCGCCTAGAAATCGTTCACTTCTCCCTCACAAAGTAAAATTTCCTCAATTTGCTGAAGGACAAACTTAAAAATGTCTTAAGGAAGGGGACCCATGGAAGATGGGGGCCAAAGACAATCCTTCCCCCCATCTTTGCTCTTGAGCTAGATTAACGAATGAGCAAGACTGACCTCAATTCAAGTCCCTGGGTAATTTCAAGGATTAAATAAAAGAAGCTCATTTAAATCTAGTTAGTGTTTAGTAGGGAATCAATGCATATGAGCTCCTTCCCATATACCTACACATACAAACATACACTTTTGTCAAATACAGGAACAAGAGAAGGAACATCAGGAGGAGTTACAGCAACCCTTGCTCTCTCTAAAGGGGCCAGGACTCAGAAGTCCCGCAATGAACGTAAGTACAACTGTGCTAGGCAATCACTGCAGAGAGCACATTTCTGCTGCTCTTTGCACTGCGTGCTGCAGCTTGTACATGAAAGCCAGAGGGGATGCAACGCAAACAGCTGGGAAATAAAGATGAAAGCAAAACTGTATCAGCGGGACGAGACACACAACCCCCTGAGAACGCGGCGGTGTCACGAAAGACAATTTGAACAAGGTCCCCCGCGTGGAATTCCTCGTCTCAGAGAGATCATTAGGCTCTTGCCTATTTCTGACTACCTGCTTCCGAGTCAAGCTGGGGAATAGGATAAGCGGCCCCTTGCTTGCACATTTTCACACTAAACTCCTGTCTATATAATGAAACAGAGCCACAAACAAAGGCATGCGTTATCCTAAAGGCTAACTGTGGAATTTTAGTTGGACGAAAACAGAGTCCACTTCCCAGCGCCAGTGGAGCCCGTTGAGGCTTTTTTCCCCGCCTCTCCCGCCTCCCATACGGCAGGTTTTGCGGCCTTATGCTGCCCTCTAGCGTCTTTTTCCGGTATGGAAACATGAGAAATAAAAGCAAGGATCCTGAAGCAACCGATGTCACTTTGGCCCAGGACTAGTAAAACAAAACAAAAGTAAAGTTCTAACATAAAAGCAAAACCAAATTTTGTACTAAAATTCGAAAGTGAGTTAAATTTGGCCTCGACATAGACATTGCATTCATTCAGGGCTCTGAAACTCAGCATCTAGATTAGTGAGTGCCCTTTAAAAATGCAGAAGACCTGGCCTTCCCTGTAAGTCATTCTCAAATGATCCCTGACTCAGTCTGAGGGGGTTGCAGAAATTTGCACCTCAAGAACCCCACCATAGGACTCTGATGTAGTTAAATAGGCTGACCTCACTCTGAGAAGAACTAAAGATTATGGCAGTGACCTTACACAGAGTGTAGAATAAATCTGATAATTTTAATTCAATAAGGGCCAAAAAATACATAAAATAAAACCATTGTCCAAATTCGGTCACCTCTCATTGTTTCTGCATTGAGAGTGGCTGAATCCTACATGACTAGCATGCAAAGGAGACAGTGCTGTTAAATTCAGAGTGAAGAGTTCCTGTCTATGGTCTCCTGTCTCATTAAGCTCCCCTAATTCCAGGGGGCGGCATCCAGGTGGGAAGGAGAAACAATGCCTCGTCTCGCTTACTCATCCTTCAGGTATCTCTGAAACATTCCTTCCTCTAATATTCTACCTGGTGACGCCACATTCTTTTCAATGTCCTGATGTGTCTCCAGGGAATCCTGTTCTCTGTTCTGTCAATGTTCCCTCGGTGTCAGTCTTCTCCTTGGGACAGAAAGCTTCTTGTTACAGGAAGCCTGCCGCCCCCTTCGCACCTGTGCTCTCCACTCTGAGCACAGCGTCTGCGCTCAGTAAACACTCCTCATCTGACCAAGGCCCCTGGACCCACACACCAAAAGGCGGTGCTTGTGGAAGCTGGGAGATGTCCACCCCAGGACCATGCTCTCTTCTCAGGCTCCCTCGAGTTGGGGACACACATGGCAAGGGGGCTTCTTGGGGTTAGTGTTGTCATTGGGTCACACATCCAACTGATGAGTTCACAGCTTTGACTTTTAATGTTTAAGTTTAAAAAAATTTTTTTGATGTGGACCATTTTTAAAGTCCTTATTGAATTTGTTACAATGTTGCTTCTGTTTTATGTTTTTTGCTTTTTTTGGCCGTGAGGCATGTGGGATCTTAGCTCCCCAACCAGGGGCCGAACATGCACCTCCTGCGTCGGAAGGGGAAGTCTTAACCACTGGACCACCAGGGAAGTCCCAAGTTTTAATGTTAGGAACTTGCTCTCACTTTATGGCATGGTCTGGTAAGTCTGTAAACAGGAAGGAACTTCACAAGGTAAAGGGGGATAGTCATTAGTATAGAATCTCTTTATACATCTGGAAATGTATTCATATTTAAATTGTGTTATTTTTTTAAACACAAATGCACTCAGTCAGAATTCAATACTTAGCATCTTAATATTATATAAAATGCTATTTTCAATTCAATAGTTTTAGTTTCTTATCATGGATAAAGCCTTTCTTATATTCAGAATCATGAAACACTCAACGTTTAATAAAAATCAGCTCTGAGGGTTTCTTAGGTTTGTAAAGGTCCCCTCCACCACCAGAAAGAATCCCATACCATGTCCTCCAATTACCCTCACTTCAATTTTTTAAGGAACAATAGGCAAATATTTACTTATCAGGAGACAGCGCCCTAATTGTCCAATGAGATACCCACTGCCTGGCACTGCTTCTCCGTTCCCTCAATGAGTAGGTCTGTGCATGTCACATACTTCAATCAAGCAGGAACTGCTTCTTTTCTAGACATTTTACTGTTCCACCTAGTGTTCAGGGTTTCTAGGGAAGCTCATTTATGCTTACTGAGGTCTCTCCCTACACAAACAGGACCACATTTGGCTTCAGCTTTGGTGGCTGGCATGGCCAGCACACGGACTGTCACAATCTCCCCCTTTCCTTGACAATCACCACCTGAGCCCGCTGTGCAAAACAGGGGCACCCACGAAATAGGGACAGAAAATGCCCTCCATTCACTTCAGTCAGAGAGAAGAAAGAGGTGTAGACTGTAAAACAGCATTTCCTTTGAATTTCATTTTACCTTGTGAGCTAAGCTATTAGATTTGTAGGTACAAACAGGCTCTCTTTGAAGTTAACAAGAGGCCCACTCTGAGAAGGGAGACAGCCATCACCACACACTGTATGTGTTAGACAAATATAGTACTGGGATTGTAAATATATCCTGTAATTACAGAAAGTGAAACCCTTTTCTGTCTTCTTTCACCTTACAGCTTTTTTTTTCTCTAGAAAGAATTCTGTTGGGTTTTCTCTTTCCAGTTCCTTAACTCCCCTAAGTATTTATCTTTTAAATCAAAGGGAAAGATCCCATCAGTACAAATGAACAGCTCTTGCCAAGCAAAAATGACGACCATGATGATTCCTGCAGGGCTTTGGAATGCATCCAATCAGAATAGAAGGAGCAATGGAGGGGCCATGTATCAGAACTGGGGTTATGTTTCGCTCTGCTGAAGTTGTTGTTTTAACCCTGGGCAAGCCATTCAAAGCTCAGATTTCCTACATTCATAATGAAGTGCTAACAACATCTTGTCCAGTGCTTGTTGTTGTGTTAAATGAGACGGATATATGGACATGCTCTTAGCGAATCACAAAGACCCATTCAAATAGAAACTTCTGTTATTTTCCATTATTGACATGTTCTCTAAGTATTTTGTCTTGCTCACTTGAGAAATCAAGTATCAATAAGGAAGGAAATGTAAAGCAATTACACTCCAATAAAGATGTTAAAAAAAAAAATAAGGAAGGAAAAAGTCTGTTAAGACTCCCTTAGCAGCTGAAAGAACATTCCCATTGGTGTCTGTGGGTGTTGGGAAGGATTCACCATTGGAGACACAGGGTATAAGCCAGCCTCAGACCCCTGTTGGTGAGAGGCTCTGTAAGTATCTAGGAAACCTCACCAAGAAGAGAAAACTAGTAAGCTCTAGAAGAAACTCAGTAGGTATCTGGTTACCTTGACTCCAAATCAACTAAAAGCTGTTGGGACTAAAGAAACTGGCAAACGCCTACTTTTCTTTATAATATCAAGACTAAGATACATTCTTCTCACTCCTTAAATTTTAATCATGCACGCATTCCTAGGTGTTGCATTTTTTGAGCTGCTATTAAAAATACGCGTTTCTGCCACATTAAAGGGGGAGCAGAGGCTTGTGTGTTGTATTATTAATTACATGTTGGAGACGAAATTCTGGTCAGTCTTTGCAGAAGATACCCACACACCCTGCCCTCCCCCCCGACCCAAAGCAAACGATGTGCCACATGAGCACAAACTATGTGGGTTCCTGCCTGCTTCTCTGACTCCGTGCACTTACTCTTAAGGTCCAAGTTCCTGGCTCCAGCTGTGATTTGCGTTGTGATTTTCGTGTCAATCTTTACAGTGTGGAGGTTGCTGGTGTCCCTTGATATCATCACGTTGTGCCACTGATTGTCATTGAGAGGTTTATTTGAGCTCCCTTTGATGAGGTTAGCACCATTTCCCAAATCAAACACGTAATGTAAGTACCTGGGAAAAAAGGGAAGGTGGAGAAGTGCCATCACTTTTTGAATTTCTGATGCAGTCAAACTACTTATTACAAACAGATCTCTTTTTCAGGTGGTTGCATCCTTGCTAGAAGTCATGAGAGTGAGTTGTGTAGAAGCTCAACTAACAAGAGGGTAAGAAACACTACTCTGTTTCAGCAAGGAGGATTATTCATTGTCTTCAATACAGGAAAGAGTGAAAATAGTTTTAAAATTGTGGTCCACATCCCACTTCATCACTGTGGAAGATAAATACCTGTCACTACTCATACCCTATTTCCACCACTCTCTCCATCCTTTGCCAACCACGCAGAACTGGCGATTCTCAGCTTCCTGCACTTGTTTCCCGCTATCTTGAATGCCTATTTCTCTATGGGAAATGTGCACTCATCCTTCAAGACCAGCTCAGGTAGCCACTCCTGGACTCATAGGTTTTCCTAGTTTTGCTAAATAATCTCTTGAACCTTTGCCCAAGATCATATTAGGAAACTTCCTGGTGCTTTTCTGCTAAATTTATGTGTTCACCTGTATCCCCTCGGGTTGCGTGAATCTGTGTGCCTTGGGGTTGGTGGAATCTGAAGTGTGCACAGGAGTGGCAAGGAATATATATATATATATATATATATATATATATATGTAAACTAGTGTGTGGCATATTATCTAGCCAATTGTAAATGTGCAATGATATTCACTGACTGAATGAATAAATACCTAAATCAATTAAAAGATATCAAATGTTCATCACAGTTTCAAGGAAATGTCATAAAAATCTTTCTAAATTCTTCAAGAAACTCTGACATAGAACTAAGCTTCAGTTAAATGGGATTTTGTGGAGTTGAAGTAATCTACTTGCATGAATTAGCTATGTAACTTAGCCGACAAGTGTAGAAATTCTTTTGTGGAATTACCATGTGCGTAGTAAAGAAATCCACATTTGAAGAGTAAGACTTGTGGAATGCCTACAATAAATTAGAACTCGACGCTATTTGTACCTTATGTATGGAAATGTAGATATAAAAAACTGTACTGAATCCCTATTAACTTTATAAGATACCTAAAAAGTGGTTTAAACAAATGCATTATTTGCAAACCACCCTCCCTGCCCACCACCTTCTCTTTAATGTATAATTGTGAAACTTGAGGTTCATTTTCATAAAGCTCTGTTTGTCACTGAACGGACCTGTACTTACCCTTTAACTAATTCAACCACAATAAAGTCGTTTCCATCCCCACTATTATACAGAATTAGTCCATCTAGGGATGTTGTCTTGAACTGGAAAAAAAGATGCATAGAAGTGTAGGCTTGCAACGTAGCTAAGGCAACATAGCTCGATTTGGTCTTGAAGGTGACAGGGTCTGCTATGATGTTCCTGAAGCCAAACCTGGCATTGAGCTCACAATAATCTATGTCGCCATTTTTACACAAGTCAATGTATGCCATTCCATTAAATGTCAGGCTCTGCAGGTGTCCAATGAAGTTGGAGGGAACAGAAGACAGATACCGGCGTTCCGTGATGATGCCAGTCTCTATGTTATGAAACTCCAGCCTCGTATGATCCCCCGCCATTTGACCTAAAAGAGAAGATGGTGTATTATTATTTTCTGCATCTGAAGGGCACTTTCAACTTTAGACTTCCATAGCAACATCACATTTTAAAATGCAAGGATCTACAGACCTCCTTGATATTCAGTTATGTATAGTAAAAACGAGAAATGACCTTACATGGTGAGGCTGAATTACTTAATAAAACTTTCTTAGGTCAAGTTTTAATCTCTGTCCAAATTTTAGTCTTAACAAAAATGATCCTCATTAACTAAAGTTGCAGAATTTTTTAAAACTAGAAGAAAGAATAAAGAAAGGAAGGGAGAAAGGGTGAGAGAAAGAAGAGAGAGAAAGGAAAAGGAAGGAAGGGAGGAGGGAGGGAGGGAGAAAGGAAGGAAGGAAGGAAGGGAGGCAGGGAGGGAATGGAGGAGGATTAGGGGCAATGACTATCCTAAATCATCCCAGTAGAAAGCGATACATCCCAGCTCCACGGTGATGTGATGTTTGTCTTTATAAAGAACGTTCTTCAAGAAAAACAAAAAGTAACTGTATATTTTCCTATATCAATAGAAATAATGAAGAGCTGCTGACTATTCTTCCAATTACGAATCATGAAAATGTGTTTGAAGTTAAATATGTACTTTTAACCTTCCCTTTTCTATACTGAATAATTCCGTCTTTCCTAGACCTAGTCTCCCAATCATGAAGAATTCCTGTTGATCTCTTCTGGCCCTCTGCCATTTTCCTTGCACTTAGGTTTTGGATACCTAAATTGAGCACAGCATACCAGTTCAAGGCATGTCCAATTTTGAGAATACCAGTAAAATTATTCCACATTACCACAAAGTATAATCTTCTATTAAACACCCTAGTGTGAAGCTTGGTTGCCAATTTATTTAGTGATTCACTCTTCAATTCAACCCCATCCCTATTCATCCTGCCATATTTCTCTGCCAACCCCATTAAAAGCCTACTTAGTCCTGTCTTTACCTCCAGAGTGATCATTGTACCTACCTGCAAGGTTGAAGTCAAAATTAACAAAGATGTGAACTTGCTTTCTAAAGCACAGCGGTAAAGTACTCTTATCATTGCTAGTGATTCGCTCCCGGCATCTTGCTCTTGTCTAATTAAACTGTCATTCACTTTCTTCAGAAACTCAGAAAGGTCATTTAAATTTCAGTCAAGTTCTTCCAGGTGTTAGCTTTGCTACTCAGTTTGGCGTAATTGGAAATTTTATCAAGCTTACCCTATCCCATCATCCCTGATATTAATGAAAATATGAATTAGAGCCAATCCCAGTCTCAGTCCTGGGAAGATGCACTGAACCTTCTTCCCAGGTGTAATAAAGATTGAACACCCCCCTTTGTGGGCCTCCTTCAACCAGTCTGACAGATTTCCATTTCTTTAGAAAAAACAGTAAAATACTAGGTGGCATTTTAAAGGAAATGCCTGTAATTAAATCATAAAAGGCACACTTTTTGTTGCACAAGAAAAATTGCCCGCATACTTGATTTTGATGTTAACAAACTCATTGGTATAAAAAACTCTCCCCTGAGCTGTACTTAATGCCCCTTAATTTCCATACCTCTTTACTAGTCCTTGATCCTGACAAGGGCAGTCCTGTTATCCCTTGGCATGTTCTCTTTTCGTTACTAGTTTGTTCTGATTCCTTCTCCGCAAATGTGTTTTTTTTTTTAATACAAAAAATAGCACTGTAAACAGTTGTCTCTCCTCCCTCCTCCCCACTATACCTCCTTCTTGTCTATCCCAAGCAAAAATACTATTAAATCCATATGATGTCATATGACATCATTTTTCTCCCCTTCTTCAGTTCTTTTGTTTAGTGACCTCAATACTAGTCTGTGTGGAACTACCTCTTGGGTAGCAAATAAAATTAGCCTTTAATAATTTTCAAATATAAATCACTAGAGACACCAGTAACATTGAATTAACAAGCTAAATAGAATGAAGAATATGCAAAGCTGAAAAAAATTACTTGGGCTTTTCTATCTCCTTGTGTTATTTTATCTTTTTCATTATATTAAAATCTGAGTCTTAACTTGGTGAACCCACCCTGATCCTGAAACTGTCATGTTTTCTTTTTTTTTCTTTTTTTTTTAACATCTTTATTGGGAGTATAATTGCTTTACAATGGTGTGTTAGTTTCTGCTTTACAACGAAGTGAATCAGTTATACATATACATATGTTCCCATATCTCTTCCCTCTTGCGTCTCCCTCCCTCCCTCCCACCCTCCCTATCTCACCCCTCTAGGTGGTCACAAACCACCTAGCTGATCGCCCTGTGATGTTTTCTTTTTAAAAGCTACATTAATGAACCAACTGACAGTAAGAGAATATCCAGAAAAAATATTTCTAATGCTTGAAATTAAATATTACTCCAAATTGTCCAGTTCTTGGCAGCTCTGAAATAGGGAAGCACATTTTGTTCAGAAGAACTGAGAAAGAAGTTCAGTGATAAAAATAACACGTATTGTCTGTTTTCTTTTCTCAAAGGAATAGAATATGCATTCAGAGCATACGTAATAAAAAAGTAGTAAAAAAGCATTGGAGCAACCATGGCCCAGTTACAAGAAAAATCATTATGGCCCATGTTCAAGAGCCTATTCTTTCCTTAATACGCATATATAAATTGCATTGACAGTAATGGCAGATATGCTTGCTCATGAAGGAGAATTAGCACCTAAAAGTCATTATCCACTGCCTAATAAAACATTTACTGCTGCCTTTTAAAAATCCTTTTTTCCTCAGAATTTATTCCCACGTTTAATCCTCAGTTGGCAATGTAGCCACCTCTACTATTGTATACATATATCGACTAAGAAAAAATAAAGGACAATGAAGGAGAAATATTTTTAAAGCTCCACTCATTAAAAAAACGCAGCATCTTTCCTAGAGATTTACTGGAAAAGGAGAATTTGAAATTAACAGAATGCCTCTGATCAGTGGCTGGGGCATCCAGATTGATGATAATCTCCAATAAGAAACAACTACCTGGGTGGTGTGTTTGCACAGAAATCTCAATTTCTAAAATCAAATCTTTCTACCACACAGATAGCAAGATTTTATGCTGAGCCTTGTTCTGAGTTGGGTTAAATTTCTGCTGCAGAAAAAAATGACCTCCCCCCGCCCCAGACTTAGATCCACTTGTTAATTCACTGAAAGGTACTGAAAGTTACTGAGTGTGTAGTGTACGTATAAGGCAGGTGCTGTATTAGGCAATTAAGAAATAATGTTGAGAGAAGCAGATTTAGCTCCTGTTTTCACAAAATTCATGGTCTATTGGGGTAAGGCAGACAAAACCAGGTAAGAAATTAATTAACTATATGATGATAAAACTCAGAAAATGCCATGAATTTGATGAACAGCATGCTGGGTTGGTAAATATGGAATGCGGGCAAGTGCCTGAGTGGATATTTAAGTTACATTTGAAGAACTAAAAGGAGAAAGCCATGCTAAGAACTGGAGAAAAGGAAGGGGGAGGTGGATTCCAGGAAGGAGAAACAGATGAACAGAGGCTCTCAGGTGAGAAAAACCCAGAGAGTGTGGCTGGAGAGTCATGAGTAAGTGAGGTTAGTGCTCAGATGAGATGGGAAGAAGAGTCAGGGGTCAGATGTCACAGTGCCTCCTGATTCTATTAGGAGCTACTGAAGGGTTTTAGGCAGACATAAGACATGAGTCTATGGGTGTGTGTGTGTGTGTGTGTGTGTGTGTGTGTGTGTGTGTGTATTTGATCTCTCTGTTGTGGATATAATAGATTGTAGACAATATGAAGTAGAGTGTTTATAGAAGAAATGGAAAAAATGGACAAGATAAGATAGTCTCGCCAATATAATTGCGGGATTTATTAATAATGTACAGAATGATGGAGAAGGGGGAAATAATGCTGGTCCCAGCTTCCAGGCTTGGGTAACTGGATATACAGTGAATAGTGTTCAACAAAGGACACACACACTAACATACACACACATACAGAACACACAATTCCAGATATTTTAGACAGACTAGGTGATATGTTGAAACCCAAGGACTCCCTACTTAGGGATCCCATACAGTGTGTAGAACATTTTCTCATCTGAGTTCTGGGGAATCTCTCTCTTCTTGGGCTTCTTTGCTGGCAACTGCTTACTCTCATGAGCCTTGGTGAGGTTCAGACATTCCAGGAATAAACTGAGTATGTACTGTCCTGTATTCAACAAATACTTGACTTAACAGTATATATAACTCTGATTTAAAGATGTGGTCAAATGTAGGACTTTGCATGAAGAGTTTCCAGCACTTTCCTTAAAAATTTTTTTTGTTCTGTGATTTCTGAACTTGCTGTAAAATTTAATAAGAAAAGTCTGTTGCTTTCCTGATTCATGGCTGGCTTCATGTGGCCACTAAAGTGTTTGAAAAACTCTCATTCCCAACTGAAGCCTCAATGGCAAGGTTCCATTGCATCTTTGGAGACCTTTTTTATGCTATATAACTCAAGGCTGACTTTTTATTCTTATGAATTACTGACTTTCATGAGATCTTTGGTAAAACATAATTTCCCAAATATGAATCACCCTGATGACAATTACTGTGAAAAACAAAAAAACAAAACATTGTCTTTATTAGAGGAAAACATAGGCAGAACACTCTATGACATAAATCACAGCAAGATCCTTTTTGACCCACCTCCTAGAAAAATGGAAATAAAAACAAAAATAAACAAATGGGACCTAATGAAACTTAAAAGCTTT
>NC_041225.1:66362771-66418779 GCF_002837175.3 Physeter macrocephalus
GTCATGAAGAGATTAGTGGTAGGATGGGAATAAAACACAGACCTACTAGAGCATGGACTTGAGGATATGGGGAGGGGAAGGGTAAGCTGTGACATAGTGTGAGAGTGGCATGGACATATATACACTACCAAATGTAGGGTGGATAGCTAGTGGGAAGCAGCCGCATGGCACAGGGAGATCAGCTAGGTGGTTTGTGACCACCTAGAGGGGTGGGATAGGGAGGGTGGGAGGGAGGGAGACGCAAGAGGGAAGAGATATGGGAACATATGTATATGTATAACTGATTCACTTTGTTGTAAAGCAGAAACTAACACACCATTGTAAAGCAATTATACTCCAATAAAGATGTTAAAAACAAAACAAAACAAAACATTGTCTTTAGTTCTGAGAAGCAAGATGCTGGGAGCTGGGGGAACAGAAGAGGTGGGGTGGAGTACTGGGGGGAGAATATGCATAATTTGTGTGAATCATCAATGTTTACTCAGTTTACATGCCCATTCTTCTTTGAACTCTGAGAAAGAGCAAGTTGGTTTCCACAGCTGAAACAACTTTCAGCTCCTACACAACAGAGAGAGGATAGAATATCATTTCTGCTCTAAGGCCTTGGCAGTTTTGAGAAAGAGTAAATGGCAGGCTAATTTACTGAAATGCTAGTTTATATTTTGTTCTCCCTTCAGTTCTAAGGAACTAGCCAAGTCCCTTGTAGCACTTTGCCTCAAAGGCTTTTACTTGGCAGAAAGTGGAAGCCAACTTTCTGGAAAACAACACTTTTTCTAATCTTTTCTGAAGGCCTCGTTTGCAAGGTGTTCGAGAAAGGAAAAAGCAAGGAGCAGAATGCATTCGAGGGCTGAACTGGATGAGGCAATTACCACTGACTAGGAGAGAGCAATGAACATCGGTGGGATATAGAAGTACTGAGTGCCAGCATCCTGCTCTCTGGCCAGGTTCAGGGTTTCGGAGAGAACTGATGAGGGAAACCTCGGCGGACTGAACCACAGCTCTTCAGCGACAGGAGTCAGCAAAGACCCTTTGCCTCACCTAGGACAGGAGCAACAGGTTTCTTATCGCTTAAAGGACAAACCTGGAGAACTGTCTTTTTTGGTGAGAACCAGTGAAGACAGAAGCCAACAGGAGCTTCTGCATGATCCAGGGTGTGGGTGGGAGTGGGGGTGATGGCACATGACTGATTAAACCCCAGAAGAAAGGCCTAAGGTCTGATTTAAATTGATATAAGGTCAATTAATAAGTGTGCCATCTCTTGCACCCCTGAGTTGGTGGACTAAGACTCATAATTTTAATAATACCTCCTGGAAAAAATATCTGTTAAACAAATGTGTTTGTCATCCAAATTTGGCAATTTTGAAAGGGAATTCCTTTTCTTTCAGATCATAAGCGAAACCTTACCAATGGCCTATGGATTCCTAATGAAGTCTTAGGTGCCAGAGTTTCCCAGTATTAACCAGCCAAGGAGACATGGGTGACTTCACCGTGAAGAAACAGTGCATGCCCAGGAGCAGAAGAGTGGAAACATGTGACATTAACTTAGGAATGATCCCCCAACAGAGTCAGTTCTCTCTGAGTTCTCCTTTGAATCCATCACTTATTTGTTCCTATATCGATAAGCCAACTACATCCATATAAGTATCTGTGAACTCTGCTTCCTAACATTATGATTGCTGGTGAGAGATAAATGCACAACCATTTAAGTAACAAAGGAATGATGTATTCACTGGAACTTGAAGAAAGCAACTGACTAATATAGAATATAACTATTCATTTAGAAGTTTGGTAGGAATCTATGCGATTGAAAAGATATATCTTGGGCTTCCCTGGTGGCGCAGTGGTTGAGAGTCCGCCTGCCAATGCAGGGGACGCGGGTTCGTGCCCCGGTCCGGGAAGATCCCACATGCCGCGGAGCAGCTGGGCCCGTGAGCCGTGGCCGCTGGGCCTGCACGTCCGGAGCCTGTGCTCCGCAACGGGAGAGGCCACAACAGTGAGAGGCCCGCGTACCGGAGAAAAAAAAAAAAAAAAAAAAAAGAAAAGATATATCTTAAATTTTAATGAAAATTAGATGGCAATTCATTTAGGGAACATTTCTGGAATTTTCTGTTACAATGATCATTTTCATACTCTATTCATCACTTCCTAATTCACAATGTGTTGCACTGATTTTAAAAGCATGCTAATGTTCTACACACGACTGTAATTAAATACATAAGAATGGGAGGGAAAAAACGAAGCTGAACTAAATAAAACTAATTGTATTTCAAATGACTACTATAACTACAGTAAAGGGAAAGGAACGAAGGAAAAGGAAAGGAAAAAACGAAGAAAGGAACTAATCAAAGTTATTTATCAACTTAGCATTTGACCATACACATTAAATCTTAGGCAGTAAGGACTGAGAAGAATCACAAACTAAACGTGAATTGTTTTTAGTCCATAGTACTCGTGGTAGTGTGGCAATTTAAAGCAATTCTGAAATTACTGTACATGTATGACTGGATTGGGCAAAGGAGAAAATGACATCACTGGGAGCCAAGATTCCACCTTGGAAGAAGGGATATGAAAACATGGAATGGGGGAGTCAAGAAACAAAGCTGTAGATATGGAGGTGCTAGTGTGAACTCATGTTTTCTAAAATACGTGTATATGCATTTTATGTGAACATGTGATTGATATGTATGTATGTATATATTTATGTGGAGAAACCTATTAAGACATACATATGTATATATCTATATGTGTGCATATATATATATATTTATATATATATATATATATATGCAGGTATATGTATATATGCTTGAGTATATTTCCTATCTTAGTCTCCTGAAAAGGTCACGAAGCAGCACTGAGCATACCAATAGCAACCACTTAGATCTTGGTCTGTAATATAATTCTCCACTAAATGGAATGTAAATGTCTGATTCCAAGGCTGAGGCATGGCAGGTAAAAGTTGTGCCTGAAATATACTGTTATGCCAGAAAGTGAGGAAGTGCTAAAAAAAATGTTGGAGTGGAGGCATGTCACAAGATCACAGAGACCAACTTCATGGGATTCACAGTGGCCCAAACAGGGACATTTTAAGCACCAAAATAATTAAGTGAAGTAATTACAAACTACTTGAAAATATAGAAACTTGTGGGTCTATACCAATAAGGAAGGAAGGAAGGAAGGGAGGAAGGAAGGAAGAAAGGAAGGAAGGAAAGAGGAAGATGGTGAGAGAAGGAGGAAAAGAAAAAGAAAAGAAGAAAGGGAAAGAAAGAAAAAGAAAGAATGAAGGGATAGCTCTTGTATATAGTAGAATACTAAGTGCTGACTCTAAATGTGGAAAGAGAGATGGAGTTTGAAAATAATCATTTGTAACTACTGTGTTAAAGACTGGATCAGGCAAAATCTTCAGTGGATGATACATCTAGGGCAAATTTTTGATGAAGTGCAGATATTTTCATTGTCTTAACATGTCTCTCCACAGTTCATTAGTTGTAAGGGAGAAAAACATACTGTTCAGTGGAGAAACTGGGCAACATGTTGACCAAGCATTAAAATCATGAGTCAAGGACATGGACATCATTTCCTTCCAGATGGGATACTGTAAGAAGACCACACCATCAACAATGTATTTCATCCAAGAATGCAAAACCTGAATATAATCATGGCGAAACATCAGATAAGCCCAAAAAGTGACTTTACATTGATAAAAGGTCAGAGGACTATATATCTTTTTAATTTGTCAATGTCACCAAAGACAAAGAAAGTCTAAGGTAATGTTTTCCATTAAAGGAGGCTAAAGAGACGTGAAAATGAAATGCAATGTCTGGCCCTAGACTGAATGCTCTGATGGAAGCAAAAATGCTACAAAAGACAACATTGGGTCAACTGACAAACTGGGAATATGGATGAGAGAACAGATAAAACTATAAAGCAGAAACTAACACACCATTGTAAAGCAATTATATTCCAATAAAGATGTTAAAAAAATATTGTATCAATGCAAATTTACTGAAGTTGGTGACTCTTTGTTCTGTAAAGGGATATTCCTATTTTTAGAAAATGCACACTGAAGTATTTAGAATGAAGGGCTATTAAGTATATAACTTATCCTCAGTTGGTTAACAAAAAATTGAGAGAGTGAAAATGTCAAAGCAAATAGGACAACAGGCTCACCATAGTAAAAGTATATCACTATTCTTTGTACTTTTTTACTTTTGAAATTTTTTGTAAATTTGAAATTATTTCTAAACAAAATTTTTTAAAAATGTGTTTCACCAGTCTTTTGTTTCTATACCTTCTTCATTCACTGTAGTACAGGACTTTACTACTTTACATCCTGAAGTAGTTAGTACATTGCACAGGATTCATTTTGCTCAAAAAATATTCTCTTAGCTTACTTTCCAGCTTAAATGCAGCAACTTCCAACTGCCTGAAAACCCATGAAATATGAATTCCTTCATTCGGAGCACTGACCTATTGGCCCCCAAAGGCCATTCTAGCCGTGTCAACCGTCCTATGGTTACATGAAACAAAACAAACCTTCTCTGTTCCCTGAACATAAGTCTGTCTAGCCCCATCTAAGCCATCCTTCCCTGTGTGGAATGCTCTCCCACATACTTTTATCTTCTGCATTATCCTTTCTTTACAGCCTAGTTCAGATATTATCTATTGCTTTAAGCTATTCCTGAAACCTTTAAGCTCTTCTGAACCCCAAGAACATGAATTATTTACTCAACCGTTTAGTACATTACATGCTACCCTACATGATCGGTCATTGTGTGATTTGATATGTGTGTATATATTATGCTAATAAAATCATGTTATGTCTGGGAAAGTATTCATCATAGAGTCATACATATATTAGGATATTAATAAATATAAATAAATGAACCATGAGTCAAAAAGCAAACAAATTTTTAAAAGTTAACAAATAAACAAAATTAAAAAATAAATCTAGATGCTCTCTCAGTTCTGGTAACAATGGCATTTCAAAGAAACGTAAGTCACTTAACCTCTTTGAACCTCAGCTTCCTCATCTATAAAGTGAGAATGTATATATCCTATCTACTTCATAGGGCTGTGTGAGATTTGAGACAAACTTAAGGGACTGAAGAATGTTCTACTGTGATTCTCACATGTCCTTGTCCCTGGCAGTTATTTCTTCCCAACCTCTTGCACATGACCTTAGACCCTGTTAATTTCTACCCCTTTTGATAAAACCGAGATTGTCCAAAGAGCGGATGCTAATCTATAGAAACAATTCTTTCTTCTTCCAAGAACTGCCTTTAACCAAAACTAGCTGAACTTCAGCTAACACTCCTGCCAAAGACCTAAAAAAATTCTGCCTTCCTTCCCTAAGTTCACACAGTTTCTTTAGAGACTTCTCATGTTTGGCAATGTTGAATAAAGGCTTATGCTAATGGATCCCTGGTTGATTTCCTTCCTGGGAGAATAAAATGACAATAACATAGCAGTGGTTTTTAAATGCCAATCCATGGACAAGCTGCATTAGAGATTTTAAGAAAAAATAATAATAATGATGAGCTCCTCCCACACTTTCTGTGGTGTCTGGTCAGGAACTGATCCTTTTAAAGCTCTTCAGATAATTCTGAAAAAAAGCAACGTTGCCCCCACGTGTAGAAAAAAGTTTTGGAAAGCCATAAAGGGCTAATGAAATACAAGCTGGTAAGAGATCTATGAGTTGGTAGTTTGCTTCATTTGAACTCAGGAATGATTCTCTTAAAGGTTAAAATCCCATACATGATATTTCTACATTGATACAATCATCTGATCTCTGAGTATGGAAACCCCCTTGAGACTGAATGTAGAACACACACTTCTCTGCTGCACAAGGACTGTCTTGTGCCTTGTACCAAAATAATTAACAGGGAGATATTCTCTAAAAAAGAAAAAGGAGCTAATATCCCAGCGGGTCATGTGCTTGAAGTTATTTTCAGCAGATAGAATAAAGGTGCACCAATTCCTCTTTCATTCGGTTTCCCTATGTCTCCGGGATGCACCTTTATGTGGCTCACCTCAGTCAGGAATCTACAAATCAGGGATTGAACTTGACATTCTTAACATTAGAATTTAACCAATGGAGGTAAATGGCCAAAAATGATCTATTATAGCTTAAAATAAAAAGCAGTTCACCTGACAGAATGCCAGCATATCTATCCATATACCCAGAAGCTAAAAAGTATAACTTGCTTCTGTTCATTGACTAAATATATAAGAAACAAAGAAATTGAACAGAAATTGGCATCCAAACAATAACTTCAATATTTTATAAAGCCCTAAGATATTTATCAAGCCATAAAATTAAAATATAACTTCTTGCATTATTAAATGGAAAAGAACATGACAAAAATTGTTGCTCACTTGAGAGAAAAAAACACTTAACATGCTGCTTATTAAATTTACTTGTTGCTGGAAGAACTGGAATAAGAAATGAACTGTGTGTATCAGCTTCAAGTTGTTCACTTGGTTTTCAAAGTCAACTGCAAGAACAGGAAAGTCTAAAGCTTCAACAAGGCAAAGGTGATGGGGCTTTACCTGTCATGGCCTGTTGATCATCCACCGTTAACTTTAAACTTTTTCCTCGACGAACCACACGCACTGTGTGCCATTCGTTATCATTGAGGTTATAGCCGGCAAAAAGGGTCTCGGGACCTTTGCCTGTAGAATATGCCAAACAGTCATTATGGACACTCAGAATCAGTCAAGCAAACGAACCTCACAGAGAGTGAGAGAAAGAGACAGAGGAAGGGGGGAAGTGAGGGAGAGGGAGGAGAGAGAAGAGAGAAAGAAATGAAAGAAAGAGGAGAGAAAAAGGAGACAGAGAGAGGAGAGACTGGCTGGATCAATTCTCAAGCCCATTAGAGTCATAGCAAGCAAGGAAAATTACATTAACAGACATTCAGCTGTAACACTTTAAGAAGGATCTTTAACATTACACATTGATCAAAGACAAATGAATGCACCTGTTGTCATAAATAGGCACAGCCAATACAGCATTGGGAAGCCTCCCAAATCTGCACACACTTTTCCCTCCCTCAGGAATTCTCTGATTTTGCCCTATTACTTCCTTGCTAATGAAGGAGCTAGCAGTCATGAAACCTCTGACCTTGGGGAGAGATGTGACCACAGGTCATTAGCTAACCATTTTCAGTGAATGGCACCTGGCTGATTAGACTGGCAAGGAGGCAGCTCTGGGTACGAGACTATGTGATGGCTGCTCTTTGCTCTTAAATCATGTACCTCCAATGTTTACCAGCTTCTTAAATGTATGGAATGTTGTGTCTGAGAACTAAGTCTGGTGGAGGCACAGACAGTGCATACAGGTAAAAGAATGGACTCTTAGGAGGTGAAGAAAGTGAAAAAAAAACACTGCCAATAAAGGGCCGAGTGTTGAGTGGGAGGGAAGAAAAAACAATGAGATTAAGTAGCAGTACAGGGAAGTGATGCCCAGCTAAGGACCAAAGGAAAGAGGACAAGAAGTATAACCTACTGGAAAAGCAACCGCAAGTGAACCCAGGAAAACCTGTGCAAGTTGAATTTAAATTGGCTTAGGACAGAGAGGTTATTTCAGGAGGTATTTTGAAATTATTGAAATGACAAAGTTAGACAAATGTCTCTCTTCCACATAAAAACGAAGGGAAAAAATAGCTTTCAATAGAACTGGAAATTTTTTATTAAAAAATAAGCATTGCCAATAATATGATATTATGATTCGTTTTAAAAAATCATGAAAAGTTTTTAATGATACATTTTTTGGTGATAGACTTTGCCCTGTTTTTTAGGTACTGACATTTCTATATGTATACTAAAATAACTAAAGACGTGACACTGAGTTGAGTTACAAGACTTTCAACTAACTCAGGATCAGAATGGGGTTCACAATTTCTTCCACCAAATTCTATCAGCCAAACCAGCCAATGTCCAAAGACCATAGAGGATGTATGAAAAGGCCAAAGAGAAGAGAGAAAAATAAATAAATTAGGGAACCAAGTACTAGAAGAAACCTCAGTAGTCTGTCCAACAGGAGATCACTGTTTGCTTTTAATACCACAGGCTATCCAGCAAGCCCGCTGATTTCTCTCTTAGGATATTACTGATGATACAGGTTCTGTTTTCCTTGGTTGGGGGTTTCTCTGAGGCTTAAAATGAGCCAGTGACATAAGCTAAATTTTGCACGATGAACTGCCTCCTATCTTTAAACAGAACCATCATTAAAATTAGTAATCATCTCTTTTTGTTTCTTTAGAGAAGTTAAATTGCATCTGGATACATGAATAAAAACTAGTCTAGCCAGAACCGTTTTGAGAGATTGATCACTAAATATCTAGAGGAAGCCTGTTAGTTCAACAACTGCAAAAATGCTTTGAGACCAATTGCTGAAAGCAAGTTCCAGGATCAAAGGAACTCTTTCTAGTTTCAACAGTGAAGAAAGAAGTGTTTAATAACTGCAGAATCTTATCATCCTACCAGCAGCAAGGGCCTTTCTGAGTTTTGATCTTTGAAAAGAGAATATATCATTTTAAAGCTATTTTTATAGGGCAGATCTTTTTTCCTTAGAAATGTGTGCTTTTGAAGCAGCTTCACTCCCATTCTCTTAATTTAAAAGTGTTTTGTCAAGAAAAAGAAGCATAAGGATGATATCATCATTATACCCCATTCTGGGCTTGATCTTGCAGTAAAATCATAATGCTTCATCTACGAAACAATAATTTCCATAACAACAGGCACAAAACCCAATTAAAAATAACCCTTTGGTTCATGAAAATCTCTGTGGGCCAACTTCAAGCTCCTTCCTTGCATTATTAAAAATGTGAAGAGATTAATTTAGGGAGACAGGGTTTTTTTTTTTTAAAGCACTTAATATTCTCAGTTCAAAACAATGTTATCTATGCAACATGAAGTGTCGTGGAGAGTGCCTGGGACAGGGAGTTAAGAATTGTGGTTGCTAGTCCTTAATTTGCTACTAAGAAAGAAGTTAGAGGCTAGTAAATGCTTATTATGTACCAGGCACTTTATTTATTAACTTATTTCATCTTTACATTATTATCATTTTGCATATGTGAAACCAAAGGCCTAGAAATCTAAAACGACTTGTCCCGAGGTCACACAGCTAAAATGTGATAGAAAAGTGTTCCATCCTAGGTCTGACCTACTCAAAGCCTGCATACTTTCCCCTGCATTATACTGCCTCCCAGCTAATGTGACCTTTAGTTTCCTCACATCTAAATGAAGAGGCTAGGAAAGTTGCTCTTTGTCATGACTTCCAGCTTGCTCTACAGAACAATCACAATGTTAGGAAATCTTACACAGCTTCTGCATAAATCATGGTGGAAAGAAATCTCTAAAAAATACACTGTACCTCTACTCAGGGATACTGAAATGGCTGGTACTAAAGACATGATACCGATCAGTTTGGTACTAGATACACCCACAATCAGCAATTTGCTAAAACGTGCAGCTTCTTGTAGTCTCAAGAAGTCAGACTTACAAAGTGAGGAGATGGTCTAGAGGATGTCTGCAAAGCGTCTGAGATCTCACATTCTCACAGACATTTAAAACATATGTATTTGGTAAAGGAAGATGGCTTAACTGTTGAAATTTTGGAGTTCAGAGTCATTTGTCCCCATGGCAAAATTATAGTCATTCAAAGCATTAATGATCTGAATTCCTTTTAAGATTTCTTTTTCCTTTGGGGATATCAAAACATGTCTCATTGGTACTAACACCTTACTCCCAGCATTAATGTGAGTGTTATAGAGTGAATATCTACAGAACTGGGGCAGTGGTTTTATTATTATTTTAAAACGTTGGAATTATTTTTTTCTACCTGTAATCACGCATAAAGAATATAAAAATCACATAAAGGGGAAGTTGCTCTGCTGTTAAAGAAGCAGGCTAGCTTGTCCCCCAAAGCATCACCCAGAACCCCTGGATTCTACAGAACCCTCTAGGGGGCTCATTTCTCCCTTAGGAAAGTGATGAGTTTTTTTATCAGAAAACTCCAGCAAGGGCTTTTAAAAAACATTTCCAAGTAACCCTTTGCTCTTTAAAGTCAGATTTAAAAATACAGATTTTCTTCACTTACAAATTAAAAAAACTGTTTTTCTAGAACATCATTTATTATACATATCAAGGTCCAGAGTTATTCAAAGCTACCCTTTTTAGTCTATCTGCATTATCCTCCCTTTAGCATGCATTTTCAACACTCCTTTAATTACAAAGTCTAAGTTCATAAGCTCTCTCTCGAAGATTTTATAGGCCATATCCTCTTACATCAAGTGAGTTACGGAACAGATTGCCTTTCCTTATTTCTATCTATCAGGAAACCAAGATTTAGGATTTGTGCTTAATTTCAGCAACTTGATTCTTTTCTTTCCTTTAAAAATACCCCCTGCATATTGACTTTTCTCCCTAATTAATTATTTTAAATTATTTTTGCTAATCACTTTAAAGTTTATTTGAAAGTATTTGGGCATAAGTCAATAAATGAATTTATTTAATGAAGAAAAGAATAGCTTCCAAGGGATGTAGCGATAATTAACCCAACTCCCCCATTTTACAGACAGCTTCATGGGAGGTTAGTTGATATATATGTATATAACATCACTGACGGATTTCAGGTTTGTTTGCAAGCATATTTTTAATCTATTTTAACATTTGTTTGTTCCTATTATTTCACGAATATTTCAAATTTACTTTATATTCAAGATGTATATAATAGTAACTTTGGATCCTTTTTGGAAGAAAGCCTTGTGTGCAAATGTCCTGTGAAGTACTTATATTGTTTTTTTTGAATGTGAGGAAAGAAACATTAAAGAGCAATAGAGAAGAATAAAACAAAGCTAAGAAATCTAAGAAGCAATGTGATCAAAGATGTCTAACAGACTAAAATGACAGCTGTCCCTAGAGTTGAAAGATGGATGTAGCTTGGGAAAATCAAACCCAAGCCAATTATATTTTTATTTTTAAAACTTTTAGACTTGAGTGCCACAAAGCTGAGACTCATTACATACCCTTTAGGTAGCTATCTCCCTCTACTGGTATATTTTAAAGATGCTAACTACATAAATGGACCATCTGTATCAGGTATCCTATCTCTCACTAGAGTTCAAACTAGTTGGTTCTAGCTTCCTTTTCGTTGCCTTAGACATAAGATGTAAGTAATTTCTATTTTATAACTATCTAGTAATTTGAGTAGCTAATCTGTTTACTCAATTAAGCCATTTAAGCATGGGGATTCGAATGGGGACTTCTGCAAAGCCACAACCCAGCAAACTGCATAGATAATAGGCAGGTAGGAAACCATTTAGTTTGCCTTCTAGAAATGATCTATCTATCTCCATTTTATTAAGAACAGGTTGTGTCTTTTCAACCACAGCTATGTGGCCTAAAGATGGGCATCACATGAAAGTGGATCCTAAAGTTTCCAAAGTTCTTCTATAAATTAAAAAAAAAAAAGATTGGCATTGCCTTATGCATATAAATTGGTTCTATCTTTATACATAACTGTTCAATTTTTTTGATCATTAAACTGCCTATAGCACCCAGCAATTGAATTAGAAATTACAGCACCATACATCTTAGAATTATGAAATTTTGAAATCGAATGGTCCATATTATATCTGTTGTTTATCCCATTTAACTAGTCTTATTCATTCTGGGTTATGTGGCACCCATATCCTACTAATTTAGTTTAAAAATTATTTTGTACCAAACACTGATCACACAAGCATTGGGAATGCCCCAACTTAGATTTTCGAGAAGCTTTCTCGAAAAAAAGATCTAATAGATCTATTTCTAATAGATCTAATAGGGGTCAAAACACTTCTGCAATGGACCCAATAGTAAATATATTTGGCTTTGCAGAATGTGGTTGTCATGGCAATTACTCAACATTGCTATTGTAGTGCAAAAGCAGCCATAGACTATATGTAAACAAACGTGTGGCTTTGTTTCAATAAAACTTTTTAAAAACAGGCAGCCAGCTTGTACTTTTCAGGTCTCTGTAAGATACACATAAATAAATAGACAATTTAGATTCCCTTTTCTCCTGAATCTTTACGTTGAATATTAAAGAAATAAGTAATGGAAAAATAATCAAGAGCTTAAGAGTCAGGAGACCTGAGTTTTAGATTCACTGTTACCATTAAATCCAAAATAAGCTTAATTTTGCTAACTCAGTCTAATTCTTCTCCTGCTCTTGGTCTGAGTTTTCTTATCCATAAAACAAAAACAACAACAACAACAACAACAACTAAAAACAATTTTAAAACGCTGTAAATGGCATAAACCAATTGCAAAGTTCCTCTACTTCTAAAATGTAATCACCTTTCCTGTTCTACAAATTTAGAATGGCAGCCTTCATTAAAATGCATGACATTTGTGTGTATATATAAAATAGGTGTCTATCTATATCAACTTTTCCGAGTACTACCAAGTTTTATTTGGCAATTGACTTTGAGGACTATAGCCTCTAGTGGGAAGCAGGACCTGGTGGGAAGCTGGAATCAAGCCTTGTCATTGTGACAATAATAGGAAGAGAGAAAAGCCAGAAGAAACAGAAGCAAGAGCCACCACTGCTGGTTGCCTGAGTCATGGCTCCTGGCAAGAGCACTTATGCCCGTAAATGACAGGAGGATGTGTTTCTCAGGTTGTAATTATGACACCTTCAGCCTGCTATTTGACTTTACCATTAGTTTCTGATTTTAAAATAATTACTTTAAAAAATAACCAGACCTCTGCTTGAAAAACAAGCAAACAAACAAACTAAAATCTAAGGAGAGTAATTCCTCATTAAATGTTTCTGTTTTATCTTTCTCAATTTTTAGTTACTGGGCTGGGAGCAGAATTCTTTTGTTTTTATTTCTCACATGAATCAGCTAGGAGAGTTAATTACCAATTAAAATTAGAAACATGTGAAGGGCACTTCCAGATTCTTCTTTGATATACACTAACCTTACTAGGGGAAGGACCAATTAAAGAGTTTGTGAGCCCAGTGCAAAATGAAGACATGGGACCCTTGTTCAAAATGAAGCATTCCAGGACAGTGGTAGCAGAGCATTAATGCAAGCGCAGGCCCTTCAAAGCACAGAGCCCTGGGTGACTGCACAAATTGCACGCTGTTTGAGCCACCCCTAATTAAGAGTCTAAGTTTTGTGCTTATTTATTTTTAAAGTTTCCTTTAGTTAGCTCTATATTCAGGAATGTGCAGACAAGACTTCATTTATCAATGTAAGATAAACGGTTGGGTCACCTTCCCCATACTGTCTGTCCTTAATGACAAGGCCTCTGGGGTATCAGAGAAGCTGTCTGTCTCAGAGCTGTCTTGCTGGCCAGGCCTGGTGCCAGTCATGACCTTGGACGGACTAATCACCCTAACAGCCATGAAATTGAGGTACTAGCCCAGCCACCTAACTCCTCCCTTTTTAACCCTCCTTAAGCTCTCCTCAACTTAGCTATGGAGACACCCTTGGGAACTATTCAGAGTGTTTTTATAAATAGCTATTTGCCTTTACTGTATAGGCAACGAGACATGTATAGAGTCCTAAGGACAAATAAAATTCTTTATATTAAAAATATTAGAAATATCCCTCCCTGGGACTTCCCTGGTGGTTCAATGGTTAAGACTCTGCGCTTCCACTGCAGGGGGCACATGTTCGATCCCTGGTCGGGGAACTAAGATCCCACATGAGGCAAGGCCTGGACAAAAAAAAAAAAAAAAAGGAATATCCCTCCCTAATTAAAAAGTACTTTGAGCAAATAATATAAAGTTAGATTAAGCTTGGAGATGAGGGTTTTTCAAAAATGAACAGTAACAGAAGACAGACATTTTGTAAACTTTTAAAAACCACTGGAGAAATGAAATAGTCACATGCTAGTTAATTACACTATATTTGCTTTGATAGGATTGCTACTTAAATCTTTCTTTTTTTTTTTTTTAACTTTCTAGAATGTGTATATCTTGGTCTGGTACATGTGTTCTGGATTCACAGATTATCCGAGTTTTTATCCTAGTTCCATGAGTTACTAGCTGTGTGACCTTGGGTAAAATATATAAGGTCTCTGTGTCTCAGTATTCCTATCTGTAAAATAAGCTAATAATAGAAACATTTTACAATATAAATTTAAGGCATTTTAATTACTTAAAACAATTCCTGGTACATGGTTCACCCTCAATTATAGTAACGGTAATATTATTATCAGTATTATACTGCCATTATTATTGTTATCTTCCCCTAAATGGGTTTAAAACCTCAGAGAGAATATCCTATGTCTTATCGTTCAGTGTCTTGAACCTAAAAGCCATTCACTAATTATTTATTGAATGGGTGTATCTGTTTAGATTTTGTGAGAATTTTTTTTATGGTAGATGAAATACCTTTTGTATTGAATTAAGTCAAATAGTTAATGAAAAGTAACTCCATTAACTTTTAATGCCTATCTTCACTAAGAAGTGTCAATAATAAAGTTTCATCCCTCTGTTTTCATATTTGGCAGCATGAAATCTGATAAGTCAAATAACTGGAGTACTTGGATAACTCAGTTATCTGGCTAATTATTTAGACAGCTTCACTGTTTACTTCCATTGAAAATTAATTTAATGATGTGTAGAGCCTAGGAGAGCAAAATTACCCAAGGCCAGCAGTCAGTAATTTCCAAATGCAAAGAGAATAGTTGGCTTAGGAATTGGAGGATTCAAGGCTTAATGAGTATTTAATTATAAGAAAACACAGATCTTATCTGCAAAAGGCTCTGACCTTGGAGAGCTGCTGGAAATACCCCACAAAGACTCCTCTGCCATATTCCTAACTCATACTAACCCTTTTCCATCATCTACAAAATAAAATTCACTATATATAGCTGCTTCACCTCCTGTTTCATTTCTGGCTACATATCATAGCTCTAGGCAAGTGAATAAACAAGGTTCAAATGATCTACTAAGAAACATTTAGCCTTTACATATAGCTTTGATATTGATTGTACCCATTTATGACAGACCAGGATAAATATCTCTGATGCAATTCATTTTGATGTAAAAAATGTACATTTTAAGAAATATAATTACCTTTTAAGAATATAATTATATTTACAACACAGTAAAAATGAACACAAATTATATAAATATATTGCTAAAAGAATGTTTCAAAAGAGGTTTCTTTAAATCTAATCTAGCTCAAATGGCTGGTTTGGGAAGAAGCATAATAAAATAAACCTATTATAATGAAAGGAAAAATTTGGACTGTGACTTTATTTTAAGGAAAAAAGGTCATTTCCAAGAAATGCTTATCACATAATAGGATAGCTTGCATGTATAAAGTACTAAATACTTAATGTGATTTTAATAAAGCATTTTAACCTGAAAATATACTCAACGTTGGTGTAACATGAAAAGGATTATATTGATTTATATTGACACTTACTTAAACATGTCTTATGTAATACCTACACAATGCCAAGCTATCTGAATGAAAAAAATGAAAAAGTATACAGATACTGAGCATTTGGAAATTTACAAATATTCAACTTGACATTCCATAAACAAAGCCATGGATTATAGTCACAAATGCAAAGATTTTTAAATTAAATATATGATTTCTCATCCAAACACACTGTAATAGCTACAGAATTCATTTTAATGAGAAGACCAAGAATAATGTACAGTTCTGTAAAATTCAAGGAACAATGGCTTTACCCATGTGTTACTATAAGTGCATCTGAATATCATTAAATGCGAGTCCTTCAATATTTTGGGGGGTATTCTTGTAAAAAATCTTCTCCCCAAATAAGAAGCATATTAGGAAAAAAAGAAAGTAAGTTTCTGGCTTTGTTAAGTTTATTTGTCCCCTTCTTTTCATTTCACAAGTAAGTCATATCAGTGTTTGAAAATCTAGCTTTCAGTTGTTGTAAACATTACGACCAACTTTTTTTTTTTTTAAGAAAATGCATTCTAAGGCATATGATAAGGGGTAGTTTGTCTTTAGAATTTTTGAACTGTAGCAACTCATTTGTTTTTATCGTTTTTCTTTTTTTTCCTCAGTGATTGCCCAAAGGAGGCTATGGACAAATAATACATGATAAGTCATTCATTCATCATGTAAAAATTAGAATGATAATATAATTTTTTTTCAAAGCATTGATACAATGATTTACTAAATTCTTTATTTTGGATTTTATTGTTGCAATAACAAATAGTGCTAACTTCATTGTTTCTTTTATCATAATTAGCTTATTTATCAGGCTTACTTATAGTCACTAACTTGAGGGCTATGATTCTATTTGACTATTTATTTTAGTAACTGGAAAAATATTGGGATTACTCTTTTGTTTGAAGTTGTTTTGGGATCACAGTCTTCTGAAATGAATGACTTGCCTTACTAAACAGGAGATATTCTAAGACGGTGCTTGCCCAACTACAGCAATGGCTCTCAGCAATTAAATCTTACACAAGATTAATTTGGTTAATCTCAGGAGAGAGTGTTTGGAGGGTCCCTGAAGCTGGTCAACCAACTGCTAGAAGTAATGTTATATCTGTGTGCTTGTTCCTGGTCAGTCTTGCTATGGTGAGATTATGTTAGGCTTTCACTTTAGTGGGTTAGTGTCAATGATGATAACTTATACCAACACATCTAGAAGTATCTCTTCATGTATGGTTATTCCAATCTGGTTTGTTTCTCAAGATCTTGCTCACAGATGCTTCCAATCAGTTTTCATTTGATTGCTCTGAGGTCACTGATGAATCATCATGGAACTTATTTTTGTACATAAATGTTTTCTCCCTATTTTATCTTTCTTCCACTGGCTCAGTGACCTGGACCTGCTTTATATCACTTCAGTATAAAATCTGAAATAAGCAATAGATCAGATTTTAAAATACTGCATGTTATAGTCACATACTGGACCTAATGTTTACAGTACGTTGCTGAAGTAAAAGAACCTGTTGCAAAACATTTGCACACCATGACCCTATATTTTTAAAGATACACGTATTACACATTTATTTCAATAGCACTATGCATAAATATTTCAAGCCTATATTTAGTCTGATCTCCCCGGAAGGTGCGAGGGTGAAGAATTCTCACAACTGTATGAAAGATGCATTCAAAGAAGAAATGACAACAAACAATCCAATATTAAGTAAAATAAAAGTAATAGTAACTGAAATACTCTTAGAATTTCTTACTTTACCTTTGGGGAAACTGCTTTCATAATACACTTCTTATCCATCTTGCTCTTTGCTCCCATCGGTAACAAGTGAAAAGAAATGGATAAGAGCTCTGAGCACACTGAATATTTCAATCTCCAAGTTTTTTGATGGTCCCATGCATTTCCCCCCTGATTTAAAGAGCCCTGCCCGCTTGACTTACGTACCGTATGTTTGCCAGTAATGTGTTGAAGAAATCGTAATCCTCAAGGGTATTTCACAGTTAAAGTCAAAACATTTTTAATCAGACAGCCTGGAGAAAAGATGTTTGTGGGGAAAGCCTGTTGCTCCTCCATCCCCTTGGAGGCGAGTATACTGTCCTGCTCTGAGGACAGCTGACTGGATCACCAGTGGGCATCTGCCCCCAAAGCTAAAATCTGGTCAGTGTCTTGTGAGGTGACATGATTTGAAATCTCTGCTCAACACGACAGGGATAAGTAATGAATATACAGATTCTCTTTCTAGGGGAGTTGGAATACATAGCATACACTGAGTCAACAGCTGAAGGAGCAGCAAAAAGTCAAAAGACATGCACAGGAAGAGGCAGTGAACAGTAACCATGAGGTAGGAGACACCATGAGTAAGCAGAAGACATGAAAAAGTAGAAGCTATAATCAAGCAGAAGCAAGTCAGCAGAGAAGAGAGGAAGCTCAGCTAGAAGGCTTATATTAATCCTGTCTGACCTGTGGTTAAGTGGACAAAGCATCTTTTAAATTATGCATCTACTTTAGAAGGTAGCAGATGCATAATTCCTGTCTATCAACTACATGAGGAATTGAAATCCACAATCATAGCATGTGTTTTCATATTCTCTGACAGGTAAGCAATTGACAAAGTGTAAATTGTTAGTGGCTTTCTTTTGAGGAAAATTAGGAATGCAAACATTCTTGAAAAAATTCGAATCTATATTTGTCTACACTAGTAAAACCAGTTATTTGACATGGCACCTTAGATCATCATTGAAGGCACATCATTAAGGCTGTGCAAAGGATTAGAGGCTATTTTAAACAGAAGTTCTTGAGTACTTTTTAGTCTTTCTGATCCTTTAGGATTAACTCTGTATGAACCTGAATCATTAAAGACACATCAGTAAAAAGACAAAATGCTCCAAATACAAAAAAGAAATTATTGTTTTCTTTAAAATGAATGAAATTCTAATCATACATTTTACAATGAGATTGACTAAATGTAAAAAAAAAATCGTAATAATGGCTAGGAATGTCTAATGTCTAATTCATATTTTTTACCTTGATTTTCTGGATCAATGATAGCATGCTAAAATGCTACCTCCCTACCAAAGAAAAAACAAAAAGAAACTCTAAGCTATGAAGGAAATGGCAAATGTTTAGAAACCAGCTCTCTCTAATAACGCAATAAAAACCTCCAACCAGCAGGTTGTGGTCTCACAATTTGTGACATTTTGTGGTATAAAAGAAAATTTCCTTTTCACAGAAGCCAAGGGGATATCAAATTCAGAATGTTTCTTCTGAAACTTTACAGGTTTTTCTGACAATTTCTACCTTGGCCATTGTTATAATACTAACTTTCAACAATGAAAGAGAATTTGATGAATTTGGCCAATGCCAATCTGGAATTTTGTATTACTTTGAGCACACCCTTTTGCAATAGTAATAAGAAAATGCTTTACTGAATAAATTAATAATTGAGCATGATTTCAAGATGAATTCTTAACCTGCACAAAAGAGCAATCTTTTAAAACACTTCAGCATTTTATATTTGCATATAAGCAATAAACCAATTAATTGTTCACTAAAATAGACCCAACTCTTCTACTTATCAAGCCCACACACTACAATTTTGCACAATCTATGTAGTCATTAAATGTGTACTCTTCTTTATAATTCTCATAAATTTTAGATATGGAAAATCCAAATGGGCTCTCCTTAAATTTTATTCCAATTTTGATATTTTTTTAAAGACTCACTGTCATGTGCCAATTCCCTTTGCCTGTTTTGGCTATTTGTTTTTCATCAGAAATCTATGGTCTCTATATTTTATATGTAATTTCTTTTAGATTTTTGTTAAAAATACTCATTCATAAACTGTCTCTTTTTCCTTTCCTTCATATATACTTTAAACTTTAAAAAATGACAACAGCAGAAAAAACAAACAAAACTCCTCTTTTCTGCATGTATATGTTCATCTTCCTTTATTCCTTGAGCAGTTCCTATCCTAGGTGGATGGACAGCACCAGTCACTGAGAGGCAATGATTGACAGAACTCTACAAATCAAGGGATGGTTTTATGGAGGCAGAGTCAGAGGCTCTTTTTTGTAGTTCTCTGCTCTTCAGGCACCAGGCAGCTGCTCTGAACTGAATATTTGTTTCATGTTAACAACAGCCAGCCTCCAGAAATTTCCTCATATCTTTTTAAGTAGCCTGCCAAGTGGCAGCCTGATCAAAGCAATCTAATATGGCTTAAGTGTCACTGGTTGACATTTTGCATTCTTTTATTGCTTTCCATTTTTATCTACATAAAAAAAATTGGTGACAACTAATACCCAGTTGATCTTTTCATTCTGGTAATAAAATGATAATACAAAGATCTTATTATCCACTCCAGACATCCATCATAGTACATTTTCCGATAACATATTACTCAGAGCATTTCTTCACTATCTCCAAATCAAAAGTGAGGTTAAGTACTTGGCCTTAGATTCCCTTTCTCTCCAATCCTTAGACAATGAACTACAAATAAAAGGAGCTGAACTTCAACCCTTGACACTTTGTCCACATTAATGTCATCTCCAATTTTGTTGTCTCTGTGTCTTAAATAAACCATTTTCTGTAAGAAGCCAAAAATAGTTGGAAGCTCTGCCTACTAAAATATTTTTTTTCAACCCAGAGAGTTTTTATTCTTGTAAGAAAACAAGAGGAATGAGAACAGGAGTAAACAACATTGGAAATGGAGAAGTAAGAAGAGTAAATCTTGGTAGGAAGGAAGAGCAGGTGGGCAGGAGAAGAGATATGTGTAAGGATTAAAGAAACACAAATAATCAAATAAACAAGCAAAGTAAACATCAGAGAACATGGGTTTATTAAAAGCTACTTTTTATATGAATGCAGAGGCGGCCCCAAACTTTCCTGTGGGCAAGAAGGATATTCCATAATTATGTCATTGACTTGAAAAGACAAAAAAAAAAAAAGGAAAGAAAACACTAACAAAAACAAAATCACAGAAGCCTCCTTGCATCCACTACATCTTTAAAGTAGTTACTTATATGACAATTAGGACTCACCTATAGTTGAAAGGAGCAAGTTTAGTTTTCAAATTTTCAATGTATTTAAACCTTCAGATTATAATACTAACAATTTGTAAGGTTACTAGAACACGAGAGAAAGAAAAAAAAATGGGACTATTGAAGCAAGCAATACCCTACCACGATGCCAAATTATCAGAAAAAAATTACATAGAAACATATAGCCTAATGACTTTGGATGTACTGTTGGGAATTACTGGGCAGCAAATTTGAAATTGAGACTGTCTTGGTCACCCTATCTCAGGCTACATACTTTGGCAGACAAAGAGAATGCAGAATAAGACCAATGGCCTTTCTAACAGTACTTACTACAGGCCCTACTAATAATGCATTTGAGAAAATTTCACAAGGGGTAGAAAATTTCTTTTGTGTTCTTTATAGTTTTTAAAAGTCTTAAGTCAATCAATACTATGGACTAGGCAAGAGACTCTCATACACTTACTGGCTGATGCAAACAATTCATGTCTCAGTCACAAAGTACTATTCAGTCTGACATGGCCTCTTTTGGTGATAATTTGTTAATGATTAGTTGGTATTTGTACATATTTCTATAATAATTATTTTTTGTAAAATCATCTGTAATTTGTCTTTTTTTCATTAATTCAAATAATTGATCTTTATGTCAAAAGAACGTGACTAGACAGTCCTTTTCCATCTACCTTTATTGAAGTACCCTTCACTGTCCAGGGAAGACATTTATCTGCATTAAAAGATGCTGGTTCTTTTAGCAACTCCCATATGAAATGATTTTATGATAGTAGACTACGGTTCTCCATATTGGAGTTGACTGGGGAGGCAAGAATAGTCTGATTGCCCTGGACAGAGGAGGATGGAGGGCCATATAATAACACCTCTGTGTTCACCTTCCCATCTGTGAATCTGCAAATACTGACCTAATCTAATACCAAGCTGCAGATAACAAACATATTTTAGCAATGAAATAAGCTAGTGGACATCAATGAACTGAGATTGGTCTGGGATTGTGTGCAGAGACATTCCATTTGTAATCGGAGAGATCAAAGCATACATTTTGACACTGACATGACCGCTATTCACAGAGACGGTTCTTTTTAAAAAATACCCTTTACACACATAAAAATAAGCTTTTGATTTTCAAATAAAAACAGCCTCTCTCCTTCCATTTAAAGATTCTTGACAGCTTTTCCTATGGGGCAGGGGGGAAAGGTGGCAACAAAGAATCTGACAGAGATGGTCCCTGGAATTCAAATCAGCCCTTTCTCAAAAGGACCTTAACAAAAGGCTTTCCCCTGGCCTGTGCATGGAAGATTCCATTGCTGCATCTAAACTACTGACACATGAAGGGCTGAAAAAGAAACATATCTGACATCTCCTAGTCCCAGAGGTCTGAATACATGCAATGCAGCTAGACCTTCCGCCCTCCTCACTTACTACCTATTCTTCAGTAGCAAAGATTGGAGAGTCTGATGCTTTATATATTTTCTTTTCCATATCAAGTAATATCTCCTGTAAACTGAGGAAGGGAGGGTGGAGGGGTGATGAGAAAGGATGGAGTGACTACAGGAAACAGCAGAGCAATTCTGAGTAAGTGTAGAGAAATTGGAGAAGATTTCCATTCAATATTAATAATTTAGAGTTTAATATTCATTCTCAATGTAAGATAATTTTTATGTTACAGTTTGTATACTTCCTGTGGAAATTTTCTTAAAGACATCAATTGAGGTATTTCTTATTAAGCTCAAAACACAGTTGATGTCTTAGGTATGGTATAATTTTTATACAGTGGTGGTAGAAGGCTGTGATTTAGTAAATGTACATTTCAGTTTCAGACAAACTTATGGCTTACAGAGGATACATGTAGTAAGTCAATCTTTCATTAAACTACAAGTTATACTGAGATACAAGTCTTTTATTTATATTTTTTATTGGGTACAAAATGCAGTCCAGGTGGACATCTCTGCTTATTTATCACTGTGACTTCGATTTGCATTATTTGAAATATAAGTTCCTCCCTATTCTCAAAGTTGAGTAATAACATGAATTCTAGATGGAACTCGGAGTTCTGCTACATCTGCCCACTATTCTCCAAATAAAACAAAGGCAAAGGAAATGAAAACATTACCTGATCACTGAATGTTCTTTCCAGTGACTGCTGTCAAGCTAAGGCATTTGCAGTCCTGTCTGAGGTGTGCACTGAAAGCTCACAATCATTGGTTTAATTCAAGTGATTTAAGTGTAACACACACTCCTTAAAAAGGGAAAAAATCCACTAACCAGCAAAAACTTTTGTCCTCAAAGGTATTATTCTGTGAAATATCCAGAGAAAATACTATGCTTAATATCAGTCTTATAATAATAAGCCAAATGAAGAGAAGTAGCTAACAAGGGTAATTAGACTATAAACAAGTATTTTAAAAAACCATTGATAGAGCTGAGAACACAGAAGCACATTTGATGGGATTAATTTCCATTAAATATTAGAGCTTATGTAGTTATATTCTGTAAATAAAAACCCATGTTTTATTGTATGCCTAATATAAATAAAATTAAAGCAGAAGTCTAGAAAAATAGTTTCCTCACATGGATTTTCTAAGATCCAGGGAGAATCAAGAACATCTACAGCTGCACTGAGTCACAAATCTGGCTTTGGGAAAAGATTTTGTGAGTTGCCACTTTGTCTGCATCTATGCTCCAGAGCTGAAAGCAAACTGGACCATGGTATCAGACTTCTAAACCTGTGCTCCTTCCTTTTCAGAGAGTGTGGTAAAGATGGGGCTTGAGAAGAGATGATGTATACTTGAAAAATTCTACTTGTGTTAGAGCTTTGAGAGATTAGTTCAGGAACTGTATTCTGTTTGAGATGATTTTTATGCCTGTATGATAGTATAATAATTTAATTTTTCATAAATCATGATTCAGTTACCTTTTTATTGCTATGCTTGGAAAGACTGGCTTTTATTCTGCTTTGAAATGAATATTAAAATATTTTAAGACAAATCTGAGTTGTAAGAAGCACGGGTATTTGAAATAGCATGCATTTAATTAGATAAAGCTTCTTGTTTTTGTAAGTTGGAGACCGTCATTTTATTCCTCAGAGGATGACTTATTGACATTTGGAAACACAGCCAAAGGTTTTGGGAGTAGACGCCATCAACTCACATTCAGCATTTTCCAAGGATATAAAAAAAATGTTTTACTGACTATGACAGTGGAAGATCAGAAGCTTGTTAGAACCATTTTAGTCAAATAACTAACAACTTTGGTATATTAGATGAGATTCCTTAATGTGGTCAGCAAAACCTGGAAAAGAAAAACCTAAATATTTACGTAAAGAAATAAAATAAGTTTACACTTCAGATAATGCTACAACTCAAAATAAAATCACAGTCCTTACATCCTTTCAAGTTCTCTAGTCCAAATCAAAAAACTCAGTCCATGCATCTTTTCTAACTCATCATTTGGCATGCATATCACAGATTTGAAGGATTTTGGTTATTTTTGCAGATATATGATTAGGATGTAAAAATTCATGATGTAAACAGTTATAATGTACAAGAAAAAACTCCTCAGATAAGTACTTGTCTGTATATACATAAAACTTGGAAAAATACACGTTTTCCAATGTAAAATTTTGGTTGAATTTACAAGGGTTTAATAGTAACTTTCACATGAAAAGATTTTTTTCTTTTCTTCTATATTTGAGTTAAGAGATAAAAACAGAAAGTGAAGGAAATAAGACCCCACAGTATTTTCTCCTAATTTGGTTGTGAAGAGAACTACTGGAGTCCAAGATCTGCCAAAATACAAATGCTATTTGCTTTATCCAAAGGTCTACAGAGACGTTTGCACCTTCTGTTACAAGATATTTGTCACCTCTTTCCCCACTTAGAGGTGGGAACTGAAGCAGGAAAGTCTTCAGCTGGACGGATTTCAAAATGAATTTTTACAACCCAGATGATGGACTGGTATACTTCAAAAGTGAATTCATGAGTTTTATAAACGCCTTTCTCTTGCTCCCTTTTTTTCCTTGACTAGCTACATCATAATGGAGGAATAACATTTTAAAAATTTTGAATAGGCACTTACTGGAATTACAGTTAATCCTGATACAATCTAGATGGGGAAGAATAGATGAAAAATGAAAATTTATCCTTCAAGGTAACAGCTGCAGACATCCAATAAAATCACAGTCCACCCTTCCGGGGACAGACACATGCAAAGATGGCCACTCCTTATTATTTATTCTTTACACACTTCTAGAGCCCAGATTCATTGTTATAAAACTGCACCATTGGAAACAACAATTAGAAGGTTTTGTAAAAAATGGCCAATTCAAACAAAGCTACATGGTGACAAATCTAAGTGAAATAAAGAATTGTTAACTGTCAAGGATGCTTGGCTTCGACTGGCTGCAGCTTTCTCCCCATCTGTGAAAGAACAAATCATTGTTTTCAATATAATTAAAAAGTGCTCCGTCACAATGGGGTACAGTGCAAGCTCAGCTAGGCTCAGACATCTTGAACCTCCAAAATCTATCATCCCACAAAGGCCAACAGAATCCTATAGAATTGTCATGGTCAAATGGAGAGCTAGTTGAAATTATTCTCATTTCCCCCTAATGTATTTATTATTATTATTATTTGCTTGGGCACAAAAGGTAAGAGCCAGGTGTTAGCTGGGTTCCGTGCCTTGTTTTAATTGGAGGAAGAAAGAAACAACTGTTTCCTTTAGAAACTCTAGTGGCTAAGGAGTTAGGGTCATTCTTCGGAGCACACACGCCTATCCCTCTGTTAGGAGCTAACAATGTTATCTCTGCGTATAAGTGTCATGGTAACTACTGCTATTGATTTTCCTTTTCCTATACTTTCTTCTTATATAAAATCAGATTCCCTAAGAACAGAATGTCTAATCTGGATAACACAGACTGTGATTATAAGGGTTATCTTTAAAGGATCATGTGGCATGTTTTATGTTTATTTTATGTATAGATAAATATTTGTTGGTTTTGGTTGTAGTATTTAATGCCTTTGGGGAGCATGAAAAATACAAACCTAGATTCTGTTTCCATATAGCTGAGTTTGTCATGTGTCGTCAACCGCATCAGAAAAGTGGTTGCAAACAGCCAAGGATCAGCACCTACACAACTCTTTCCACAGAATGCTTTGCTGTTGGAAAATTCCCATGAGCGAGCATGTCCACCTCCCAGGGCTAACAGCCCCTTTACTGCAATTAGGCAATTTTGATTGACTTGTAGTAACCTATCATTGTCACTAGAGGGAACTCTAACAGAACTGTAAAAGAGTACTATGGGTTCTTTAGTAATCTTAAAAAAAAGTCTTATTATTGAACTTAATTTAACTAATATTAATTGATGCAATTGTATGCAATAAACTACCAATGAAGTAATTTTATATTTTATGAGCTACTATTCTGCCCAACATAATTTGAAAATGTATGTGGGGTTTTCAGAAATGCCTTACCTCATCACATTTTACTACTCTTTTTGTAAATCTATGTAGTCTTGAATTTTATTTTTCTCTCTGTTTATTCATTATTGTGTGTACTCAGCACTTCCAGGAAATACAGTAAAACCTCATTAATTTGTACTCCTATTATTTGGAGTTAATGATAATACTGAAATGTATTGGGCAGAATATTTGTAATTCTTCATTCGATATGAGCGGAGATTGCCTGAGAAAAATTAAACAAATTATGAAAGGCCAAGTTTGGGAAGAAAACTGATTTCAAGTAATTGACTATACAATGATGGCACAACTAACATGAAATAATGTGCTAATTATGGATAATTCTTAACCACCCATTAACATCAGCCTAGTGAGACCTTTCCTTAAGATTTTTCCAGCTATTAATTCGTGGTTTTGAATGTAATTGAAAACAAAACTGCTTACAATTTTTTTTCTTACAATTTAGACTTTTTCTTAATTCAGCCTGGTCTTCCCCCAGATTTCATCCAGTTTGGTGAGGTTTTACTGTAGTGACTCTTTCTGAATGCTACAATTAAGCAGGAAAGCATTATTTTTCTGTAGAAGAGTCTGTGTCTTTAGTGTTCTCATGGCTGTTTGCTGAGGGCCGCAGACTTTGGGCATTGAAGGGTTGTGTATTGCTGTTTGATAGCAAAATACCACCACACAGTATTTCCAAACAGAAAAGATGGAATACCACAAAGGTAATTATTCAAAGGAGAAGCCCAAGGAGTAGAGTAAGAGCAACTGTTGATTTAGATCACTAAGTAGAAATTTGACATTTTATAGCATATGTTATCCAAGTAAAAGTTGGTGTATTTTTGTTTTATCTGAAAGGATTTCATCTATAACCAATCAGAATGTCAGTCAATATAAAAATAGGAAATTCAGTTTGAGGCATCGTTAAGCCTGAAAATTTATACTTTCAATTAACCTCATTAATACATATGGCTTCCCTTTTAAGAACCCTCAGTGGTAGGAATCACAAAACAGTAAATTATGTTGACGAAATAGAAACAATGAAAAGATGTCCCCAAAACCTTAAATGAATTTAAATAATGGAGATGAGACCATTAAGTGTTTTAACTTTCCATGGCAAACAGGCTACTTGATAAACGTTTGCAGGCAAAACTGAACAAAAAGTGAAAAGTGTTAGTTCAATGGGGGAAGGCGAGTTGTTACCTAGATTGACCGTCAGTTTCACACGTCCTGCGTCCAGCTCCAGGCGGAGGGTGTCTGCTGAGTCTCTGGAGGTGGTTGCCATGAGAATGCCATATGCACGTTGGGACCGAAACCGTAAGGATACATCCTCAGCCTCCGTGTGCATCACCAGCGGGAGCTGGATTTTCATAAACATACTCCCATCATAGCTCAGAACCGTTGCTTCTATAGATGGGAAATGAATATAAAAGCTCTTGGTCAGTTTAGTGCATTTATACTTTGAAAAGGAAAAGCATGACCTATTAAAGGTTTCCATATAGAACACAAGACACAAACTCAGCTCATCTTCTTCCAAAATGAGCAATTTTTTTTAAAAACTAGAAAGAGAAGTCACAGGAAAGAGAACTTCCTCTGTGAAGTATCTGCTAAAGTCCAGAAGCAGAGGTGGCTGCACTTCCCTTTCTGTACCCAGAGCACTTTCTACCTATAGCATTCATCATGTCAGATTATCCATGTTCATGTATGCATATCCCTTCTCAAGAGCAGACATCATATTTTTTTCGTATAGCCAAAGCGTCAGCCTGGCTTGAAGCACTAGCAACTGTATATGCATGTTTATATATGGTCAGGCCACTGATCAGCTCCGTGAAATTAAACTTGGCTCTGCATCCTTCACCTGCAAAATAAGAGGGTGCTACTAGAGCATCTCTAAGGTCTTTGCTTACCCAAAAAGTCCATGATTCTAAGAAAAGTTATTATTACCATCTTTTTCATAATTTCTGCCCTAATACAATCAAAACAGAAACATAAAAAATATGACTTAAATATAGGATTCAGGCCAACACTTTTCCAGAGGTGATGTTCAAAAACAGAAGAAAACAGAAGAAAAATTGATATTACCAATCAACAGGTAATGCTTCTTCTGAATCATTATGGTTAACAAGGTAATTCATTTTTACAAAGACACAAACTGTAACTTCATTTGAAAGTTCATTTGCAGATAAGGGGTAACTGAAGGCATTATCTGTAAGCACCACCACGGTGTTGCGAAAAAATTAAGCTATCACCAACAAGTCAATAACTATGTACCTGGGTAACATTGAGTAAGGATGGGGGCGGGACTGAGAAGCTTGGCTGGGTGTGTGCTACTAAAGGAAAATGGATTGCTTTAATGGGGAAGTTGCTTAATGCTGCATTAAACATATAGAGAAGCGAATAGCAAAACTGCTGATCTCAAACTGACTGTTTTAAGAAATAGCACCCCTTAATGTTAAACACCATATGGTTGTGGAACCCTGCAAAACAAGTATGAGTCATTTTGCTTTCTCATGGGTTCTGATAACTCAGAATACCATTTAATAAAAGAAAACCTACCTGAAATTAAAATAAACTAGGAAATTCTCATTATCTTGCCTATTTACAGCAATTAACTTTACTGATGAAACCATGCTTATTATGAAGACTATATTCTGGAGTTGTGGTTTTGAAAGATTATCTTCCAAAAAGTCAGGAAAATCAAGTATTGCTTCTAACAGACTTTAATCATTAGTTATCTTCGTGGGAATGAATGCACATCCAGAACAGATAAGTGCCGAGGGTTCCAGAACTCCCTCCTTAGGGCCCTTCTCTTTTCTCTCTACCTCTTAAGGGATCTTGGTCAACTCACATGCTCACTCCCCCTAATACTTATTAACAGTCCTGAGTTCTCTCCTGAGCCCCATCAAACAACCAACAGCCATTGCCTCTTTGACATCTCCAATCTGAATAAGATACACACACCAAAAATGAACAAATTCAACATGCTCCTGCTGCAGTGTTCTCCATCTCAGTAAATGGCTTAACACCATTATTCAGACCTTAACCTTTCTACGTTCTCTCTTACCCTCTCTGCCACATCCAATCTATTTGCAAATCTGCAAGTCTTGCAGGCTCTGATTCCAATCCATTTCCTGAATCAATCAGTTCTTGCCGCTATAGTACCTTAGACTCTGCTCTCATGTCTCACCTAGACCACTATGTTAGCTCCCTCGATGGTCTCCCTACTTCTACTCTTTCTCCCTATACACAACAGCCAGGCCAAACTTTAAAGAAGTGATCAGATTCAATAGCACTTCATTGCTTCAACTGTGCACACCCACCCACCCCCACCTCCATCCTTCACCTCCCCACCCCTCGCCAATAGATTCCCACCACTGCAGTTAGAATAAAATCTGTAATCCTTTTATTAACCCATAAGGTTGTGTGTGATTCGGCCCCTGCCCATCTCTCTGGCCTCAGCTTTTAGCACGTCCCCCCTTGTTTAGTAAACTCCAGCCACACTGATTTCATCTCTCATTCATGTATCTGCACTTGTGGAACCTTCTGTCTTAAAAGGTCTCACCCCTAGATCTTTATATGGCTTGTTCCTTCAGCATTCAGGTCTCTGGTCAAACGTTACTCCAGAGACGCCTGCTTCAAATCCTGCTTCGAATCCCCCCTCCAGTTATTCTATATCTACTTACCATTTCTTTTTTTAAATTACCATTTCTGATTTGTTTGTATAGTATAATCTGTCTTTGCCTTTTAGTAGGTGACAGTCATTACAGCAGAAGCTGAGCTCTGCTATTCATTGCTCTAGCATCAGCCGAGTGCACCAAAAAGTGCCAGGCAAACAGTAGAGCCTCGATAAAATTGACTGAATTGACAATTGCACTTGATACTGAGGATATATGAAAGAGCATATTTCAATTTGAATATCATGCATACATAAATACTCACTAATGAGATTATTTATTCTGTCTATTTTAAGTGAATGTAATTTTGGTAATGTAGATGAACAAAATATCCCTTAAAGTCTACATTGAAAGCCATAATTGTGCCACAAAAGACAGACTAGGAGAGAGGTCTGTTTACCAAAACAGGGGTCTCATGGCTAAACATTGACTTAAGTACTGAGAAAATAAAATATGATCCCCTTAAAATATGGTGGTTCTACCTCATATCACATATCTACATCATATTTTTCCAATAAGGTTTCCCTAAAGAAAATCTAGTAGGAGTTGCTCAAAAATAATTAAAACATGATTGTAAAGTTGTAGTGAATACTAGAAAAAAAATGCTTCTAGTATAATCTTAAAGAAATTTGATCTCTACCATTTCTCTTCCTAATTTATAGCCAATTACTGTCCATATCTATAAAGCAACAAATATTTGAATAAAAATTTAAAAGTCATTATCAATTGTTCAGTTACTTTGGTGTTATACAGAGAAAAGGGCAAAAATATTTTTAGTTTTCTCTTATTTATTTAATCTGTAAGTCTAGTCTCTATTATTCAACAATCATTTTTTAAATGATCTCATATTCTTCTATGAAAAGTAGCTTAATTTGATTGAAAATTAAGTAGAGGGAACATCCTTTTAGAAATATAGATGACTGACAATGGATCATAAATATTGTATGAAATACAATCTAAAGTAAAAAAAAAATCAGTATCATTGGCCTTTAACATTCTCTGAAAAGCTGCAGGAATGAAATAACAGTAAAGTAATAAAACTCGAGTGCCTCTGAGTGAATGTTTAATTAGATAAGACATGGAAAATGCAAAGGTTGTAGTCTAGAGTTGCCAAATAAATGGTAAACAACATTCTGACATTTGAAGGTTATACTATTTGGCAGCATCCTTTAAACATTAGTAAACATCGCTTAGAACACAAAAGAGCTCTTTAAAAGGCTAATTCTAATACAGTACTTCCCAGCGGGAGAGAAAAAGTTTCAACTTTGTCCCCTCCCATCTCCTTCCCCCTTGTCGTTAGGTTTGATAAATTTGCTTTTCTGTGTTATTCCTTCTTGTGGTTTAAAGTGTACACCTGTGCTCAGTTTTGCCGAAAGGCAGTCACACATTGTGGTCAGCGATGAAAATCAGACAGGGAGCCAAATTATATTGCTCTGACATCTGTCCCTCCATCTGTTGGAGTTTTAACAAACAAGTATAAAGTAGACCTCCAATGATACCATATACATACAACCAAGAAGGATTTCTATATGACCAAGTCTCCACAAATTCTCAGTTTTAAAAAATAAAGCAGGAGGGGAGATGCTGAATTCAATTTATATTCAGCTGGACATGATATCTATACTACTCTTCTCTATGGGATCAGTGCACATAAAACAAAATACTATTTTCTTATTTGCCTAAGTCAGCATACATTCTGACTTTAAATAAACTCTTCTGCTTACTTAATGAAGAATGAAGATTTTCTATGTGATTGCAACATCGTTCCCCATGCTGCAATGTCCAAGGATTTGAACATGCTTCTTTATAAATTAACATTTATTGCTCAATAATAGTAAAATAGAAACTTTATAAATGCCTTTTTCTTTTTTTTTTTTTTTTAATTTCAAGAGTTGTCAGTCAACTTTTATGTGATCAACAGCCTTATGTGATCAGAGTATATGTGAAGAAGAACCACAGTCAAAGCTCTCTCTTTTGAATTGGAAACCCTGAGGGTTGGACATGATCTTGTGTTGACTGAACTAGGGCAGAGCTGGGAACTGGACAGAAGCCAGATTTTGTGGTATTGAGCATGACAAGCATCCCACATAACCCTTGTTCTTGGGAGATGCCACAATGTGAGAGAGAAAATTAATTCTGGAAAGCAGACTTCTCACAGTACACTGGGTAGTCCAGAGACAAAAACCTCACAAAAATGACTATTTTCTCTCCTCAGTACACAACCAACCTGTATTCAAAGAAATCTGCAGAAATTTCCAGCCACCTGTCAGATAAAAATGTATGTTGAATCCCAGTGATGAAGTTTGCTATTGAATTCTCATTTGCAAAGCTGCATATGCTTGCCACCCCTCCTTCTAATTATTGCAGTATATAAATAGTTTCTCTCCCTCATTCTGGTTTACAAAGCTCTACAATTTCCATTCTTATTTCTGCCATATGTAGTAGCGGGATATTGCCACAGGGTGGTACACCATGCATATTTAACTGAAGGCCTTTGTAATTTGTGTGACAGTTCAGCTATACCCTTTTCTAGCTTCACTTAAGCAGGAGGCATCAGAATAAGTGACAGCTCTCTGAGTGATTAAAATGAAAACACAATCTTAAATCACACAGGTCTGCTAATCTCACATTATACCTAACTGTAATATATCTCGCAAGCTTTGTCACTTTGTTGTTGTTGCCTCCTTCGGGAAATTTCTAAAAACTATCCTATACAAACAAATAAACTGAAATTAGAACGGAAAATGTGCAGAGAATATATACCTTACAAACAAAACTATGCAGAAATAATTAACCTCTAATGACTATTCACAGGAATTTCAATTAAGTACTAGGAGAATGAATGAATCTAGGCGATTAAAATATTTATCTATCTATGGACCTATCTCATTGTACAACCCAGAACAGTGATAGTACTTTGGTAGGTAATTTAAGATCATTATTAGATTATTAGGTTATCATTATTGATTTTTATATTGATTAAGCTGATGAGCCTCCTTATTAAGATAAAGAATCAAAATCACATTTCAACTTTGGATTCTGGAAAAGAAATACTTTTCTAGTAAGTGTTAGCTTAAGTAAATTAAACTATTTCAGGAATGCAGGGTCAAAAAGACTAAATGCGTATGGCTTAAAAAATAAATGGCAGGTACTTTTAGGCTAAATGTCTAAGAGAGCAATGTTATTTGGAGCATGAGAGGACATGCAACAACTTCGTCAATATTTTTTCATATTGATTTTTTGTTCCATTGTTGAGAATGAGTGACAATGGGTATAGTGACTAAAGCATTTATCTGAAACTCTTGGGTCGATGAAAGAACCTACTTAGACATATTTGTTCTGCTTTTTCTTCCTTTTGTTTGGTCTGCAAATGAGCGGTGACAGCTATCACACTTTACTCTTCCTTTAACCCTAGTCTCCTTCTAATGGGAGAAGAAAAAAAAAATGTAGCTTTGCCTCCTGCAAGAGAAGGAAAAAGAGGCACCCGTTCAGAGCTTCCACAGACACGCTAAGCCTTAATATCAAATTGCTAAAGGAACCTCTACCAATTGGGTCAGTTGGGTCTTAGGCAAAGGTAAGCGCCTTTGAAATTAGGGTGCACTTCTGAAAACGCTGGTATAACTTAGATGGTTTAAAGTCACCTTACTCTTCAAATTTCAAACTTGAGAAGGTCAACTAAAGTGAAATGACAGGCTCAGGCAATAGTGTCACGGAAGCTGCAACTCACAGCTTAGCTTGCTTCGAATGCTATTTTTGACATAGATATTAGCACTAGATGCCAAAAGGATGTCTAATTCATTCCTTTTTTTACTTTCTAATGTCTTGAAATTAAAAACTGGGTAAAAGAGACAGTGATTGTCTTTGATACATCTTAGGCCCATACCCTAGAGGATCCAAAAGACCCAACTATTTATTTATCCCTGCAATATACTTAAAAAGCTGTGTCTTCCCAGAATCAGGCCCTTTGAAAATCATTAAGGACTCATCAGTAACACACATCAGGTGTGGCTGCACGGCTTGCAGAGAGTTTACTTCCGCAGAGCATACATTATGTTTCAATGGTCATTTAAAGGTGGAGGTCCACGCTGAATATGCTTTTCAGCTCAGGGGAGTCGGCAGCTTGGATTTTGGAACCCTACCTCTCTCGCAGGACCTGCCAAGATAGCCTGTTCCGGAACAATCGCAGACATATCTGTTCCACCCATCCCTGCACATGCCGCTGTTTTTGCAAGGGTTGCTAAGGCACGGTTTTGCTGTTTCCCTGGAGCAGGAGGGCTTCACTCCAGCAGTACTTTGAACTTCAGCCATTTGCCGGATATCTTTGCTCTGGCCGTCAATGAACAAATCTCTTATGCAGCCCACATAGCCATAGTTGAGCAGTGCAGTCCACACCTCGGTGGGGAAGACGAGGCCGGCCTTGTTTTCTGGCAAGCCCCCCAGGTACAACTCGTCATCCAGGTCCAGAATCTCACTCTCGCCAGGAGCAGTGTAGGGTGTGCGCAGAGTGTTGACAGAAATGGTACCTGTTGCAAAGACAAGAGAGCACACAGGTCTTTACAGCGTGCAACCTGTTCTGAATATCACACTTTCTCTCCTCCATCTGCCTGAGGGTGAACTCCTTGAGGGCAGACATTTCTTATTTTTCTTTCTATTCCTGGTGTACTTCCTAAGGAAATGAACAGAAATATGTGGAATTAAATAACTTTAAGAATAAGGCAAACTGTCATTTAAGTGGTTCTATTTCACTTTGGGAATGAAAACCAAAGTGTACAGACAAGAAAGAGTGTTTGTCAGCCTCTAAGAGTTCAGGAAAGGAAGGAAGGAAGGAAGGAAGGAAAGAAGGAAGGGAGGGAGGGAGGGAGGAAGGGAGAGAGGGAGGGAGGGAGGGAGGGAGGGGGAGGGAAAAGGAGGGAGGGAGGGAAGAGAAAATGGCATTCTTACCACTCTAACAGTTCAGCCAAGATGGAAAGAAAGGAAGGGTGGGAGACAGGAGGGAGAAGGAGAGGGAGAGGGAAAGAGAAAGAAAGAAGGAGAAATTGGCATTCTACATCACTCTCTGGAATAAAGTCAGACTCTCTTTGGTTAGAGTTCATTTTCAAAGCAGGTATGCATCTGCAAACCAATGAAAGGTTGTGTTGTGCCCCCATCCTTAACTGACTTCATTGTTTTTATTGTACACAATACATTGACAGATTATCTATGTCAAAACCTGACTTCATCACACTCAGCTATATGAATCTATTGCTTAGCCTCTATGGTCTCAGTTTACTCATTCATAATATGAGCATAGTAATATGACCCCTCATATGAGTGTTAAATAAAATAATACAGGTAAAGTGTCTTGTTTGTAGTAAGTACTACATAAATGCTGTGTATCATGATTCATCACAAGAACCAAGTCAAATTGGGTGCTTACTTTAAAAAAAAAAAATCTAGTTACTTATATAAATTGACAAGTTGTTTTTTCTTCCTCACTCCAATGTGAGGGGAAAATAACTCTATTAGTTTATAAACACACGGAAATCTTAGCCTTAAGCATAGGATGAAGAGGTAGACATTCACATGGGATTATTTGAGGATCACAGAAAAAATTATCTATATTTATGGAATCCATTAAAAGAAGAAAAAAAGAAAGACAGCAGGCATTTTCCTGATCAAAACTTTCATCCTATACAACCAGATTACTTAAAATTCCACTAATATTCTATCCTCAGAAAGATCTTTGTAAAAATGCAAATATGATACCCGAAAAGGACACCACATTGACCCATTTCCAGATTATCCCAGATTTCTTTCTCAGCTCTAGACCATAAAGCAGACTAGGGACCTAGATTCTAACAAGGGAAAGTGGATTAGAAGCCTCAGGGATTTAGAGTATAGACAAAATGGGAGAGGCCTGAAGACAGAAGATGGGGTACAGAGGTAGAGACAGAAAGGGAAGGGAAAGGGTAGTGTGTGTAGAGGGTGGGTAGGAAGATGCATTTTAGTTCTTTCGCCAACTAGCGAAGGCCCGCTCCAAATGGAACTATGGCCTGTGGTGAATGTGAAACATGCATCTAAGCACACAGGGCTGCCAGGCCCTGCATTGTTCCCAGGAGACTCCCAAATCCCAGCAGAGGGGTGCTCCTCCATATGGGCAGTGTAATGGGATCTGTCATTGTGAGACAGAATGGTATGGAAGCCGCTGATGGAGACCGTGTGCCAGCCAAGTCATTAAGAAGACATTTGTCTCTCTAGACTTCCACAGAAAGAAATGGAAAAAGCTCCTAGGGGAGAAACACTCAAAGGCATTGCTATTTTGGCCTTCCAAAGAGGGGGGTATAATAGGGATTTTGGAAGGAGGCAGCAAAAGGGGAAAATGACCAAGTGCTCGTTTTTACTCTTCACATTTGTGCAAGTGTCTAGAAGAAAATTCATTTAGGAACATACAGGAACTGGAAAATCCCACTTAGAAAAATATTTTAAAAATAATTTAGTGGGGGCTTCCCTGGTGGCGCAGTGGTTGAGAATCTGCCTGCCAATGAAGGGGACACAGGTTTGAGACCTGGTCTGGGAAGATCTCACATGCCACGGGGCAACTGGGCCCATGAGCCACAACTACTGAGCCTGCGCGTCTGGAGCCTGTGCTCCGCAACAAGAGAGGCCGCGACAGTGAGAGGCCCGCGCACTGCAATAAAGAGTGGCCCCCGCTCGCCGCAACTGGAGAATGCCCTCGCACAGAAACCAAGACCCAACACAGCCAAAAATAAATAAATAAAAATAAATAAATTTATTTTAAAAAAATCATTTAGGGGAAATTAAATATATAATTTTGAGAGAGAATGGTGAAACTTTTCTAAATAGAATTTCACTACACGCATTTTTAACTGTTCAAAATGCCCTAAGAAGAGAGTTGAGATGATCCCTAACCTCTGCAGCAGCTAATGTAAGTTAGAAAATGATGAGAAAGAGTTATGCATTAATGACAAAAGGTGGACATTAAAAAAAAATGTGGAAAGCAAAGTGTTGTATGCAATGAACACAGTGACTTTTAGGTTTTTAAGATAAAGAGAGAGTGATGCCAGCTCCTGTTTTCCAGTTAGTTAAAGAAGACTTCCTAGAAATGAATACGTCATATTCAGAGACAACAGTTAGGAGACACAGAGCAAGTGAACAATGACAAAGTTTTACAAGAGTGGGGATATATTTTTAAAATATGTAATTTTTCCCATATGCCTTTTTATTCATGGAACAAGCTTGATTTAGCTCGGGGAGGGGAAAACACTTGGAAAAACTGTCTTGTCCTTATTCGTGGTGTTATAATTCTGACACTAAGGATACTTGGAGGATTCCTGAGATGAGGGAATCCAGTAGCTTGCATAACACTCCACTCTCTGTGTCCTCTGCGTGGTTTGCAGAGTTCGGTACACTCTGGAGTTTCCATATTCAGTGTGCCTATACTCTCAGGGCAAATCTGCTGCCAAGTGTTTCAGATACTCATCTATTAAGAGTTTGTCTGACAGAATGGGGTGACTAGGTCTTGTAATTTTTATTTATGGTGCGTTAGTGCCTGCTCTGAACGAAGTATCTAAGTTCAGATATGTCTCTATGAATGTGCTCGTTGTGGCCAGGGTAAGATATTCACTATAACTTTGTGATTAGATTAGAGCTTTCTGATCACAACACCTGAAGTTAATCCACAGGTTTCATGCAGTTTACATGTAGCCCAGTGCACACACACACACACATACACATGCACACACACACACATACACACACACATACACACACACACACACACACACTGAAATAACCGTTTAACAGGAAAGTATTTACCTCTACTACCTCTGAGGCACTCCGATAATGTTTTCTTATTAGATAAGTTTATTAATACAAATGCTAGACATGACCCACCAAACTGATTTCAGAACCAACTAACAGGTTGTAACCTATAGTTCAAAAAACACTGAGAGGGTACTATCATAAAGGATAAGGTTGTTTTTCTCATAGCTCCTTTTCATCCCTTTGAGAGACAGTTTTAAAGTTCTCATGGGAAGAAGAAGCAATGAAAGGTAGGAGAGGAAGCAATGAAAGGTAGGAGAGGAAGCAAAAGAAATATAATCCTAACTTCAACTTCAAGAGGAATTAGCTCGGGCTTCCCTGGTGGCTCAGTGGTTGAGAATCTGCCTGCTGGTGCAGGGGACGCACGTTCGAGCCCTGGTCTGGGAGGATCCCATGTGCCGTGGAGCGACTAGGCCCGTGAGCCACAGCTACTGAGCCTGCGTGTCTGGAGCCTGTGCTCCGCAACAAGAGAGGCCGCGATGGTGAGAGGCCCGTGCACCGCAATGAAGAGTGGACCCCGCTTGCCACAACTAGAGAAAGCTCTCACACAGAAACGAAGACCCAACACAGCAAAAATAAATAAATAAATTAATAAACTCCTACCCCCAACATCTTCTTTAAAAAAAGAGGAATTAGCTCATTAACTTAGCCCCAGATTCAAGGTATGGAGTCTCAATGAGCAAACGCATGTATTAGATATTATTCACTGTAATATTCTGCAAACAAATGTAATAGAATGGAACAACCATGACCAAAAATCAGCTACACGTATGCTCTAGATGCTTTGCCAATTCACTTATATGTTAGAAAATCTTTATAAAAGGGATGGCAAAAAAAGGGAAAGGGCAGAACTTGAGTGGGAACAGAAAAGATTATTTTTATATTTTGAAGATTCAAAGAGTAAACATTTATTTGAAATAATAATTATATTTTATTATTTAGTCAAACTCAAATAGAGATTGATATTTTAGCCTACACATGTGCAAATATCCTGAAATACTAATATTTCCGGTAAGGGATTTGAATCCCTAATTCCTTAAAGATTTTATTCTTGACATGAAATCAAAGGACATTTTCACCTAAGCAAAGGAGTCATCATAGAATCACTGAATTCATTTAAATCAATTTAACACTTACATAGGACACTGAAATGTCAATATTAAGGTTCTCAAGTGCCTATTTCATTATAATCGAGTTATAAAGGCAGTGGTTACCAAGAAAACATGAAATGACTATTTAAACCTTATTCATTGATCATTAAAGACGAGTAGTTGCCACAGCTGTATATATCAATAGAAAATAAGCATTTTCCGAAGTTTGGGGTATGACTACATGTAAATAAATATTTAAGAGAAAACAAAAATCTGAGTATATTATTGGTGTATCCCTCTATCTTTTTTCCAGGAACTGCAAATATTGATGTGTTCTCTTTGGAATAGCTTGATTATTTCACACATTTTACCTTCTTCCACTATAATTACACGTGAAGTTTCTGGCAAATTAAACAAATATTTTATGTAAAACTTTGTTATATCTGAGCTATTATAACTTGTAGATGGTAGTCATATTTGGGGACTTATTTGGATCAGTGTTTCATGCTTCAGTATTTAAGAATCTGAAGCACCCTGCTGTGCTATTTTGCTTTTAAAGAAATGAAATTTCAGCTAAAAACAAATATATTTGTGTACATAGGACTTTTATCATCGTAATGTAGGAATCACATTAACTTAACATTTAAACCTAGTTGTTTTCATGGCATGTGCAAAAGATAAAACAAAAGTGATAAATAGATAAGGTAATAGTTATTTAAGAATATTCATAAGCGTAAATAATATAAATTCACATTTTATGTAAAAGTATACATAAAGGGGGAAAACTTGAAAACGGTTCTTAGTTATAAAAATAGAAATCAGCTTCATGATTTGATCTGGTATTTATAAATTGTTAGCCTCTACCATTTTTCTCATCCAGTTTTTCTTGGCTATTCCATTTCCAAAAGATTAGTTTATGGAGTGAAAAGAAACGTGAAGCAAAAGGTGAGATTTAAAATAAGTTAATTTGGTTTCAAGTTTTAAATTACTGCAAAAGTTTAAGTGATTGGGAAATGAGGGGGTAGAAAATAGTGTGCTGAATAGGAAATGATTTTGCCTGGTCAAAGGAAACCAATTTTCATGTTCTAGCTTTGCAACTAACTAGCTGAGGAGCTTAGCCAGATAATAGATTCATTAGGCTTCAATGTGGCTCTTATGCAAAATAAAGGACTGACTGGATGGTCACTAAAGTTCTTCAGTGGGTAAAAATTTTTGAAATTACTGCTTAAAATAATTTTAGTTAAATATAAATTTTATCTATCTACAATTCTGCTTCACTTCTCATTGCAGAAGAGAATCAGATTCCGCAAACTCACAAATTTACTTGTCAAATTTAGTATTCTATTAACAAATCCAAACTCAGTAAAAAGGCATAATATAAGTGATAAAAGCAGAATGAAGCACTGATCGCAGGGTATGATGCAAAATGCAAAATACATAAGTCCCATAAACAGATAGTAAAAAAAAAAAAAAGACAAAATATTAATAATGGGAGATTTGGAGTAGCGAGATTATGAATGGATTGTTTTCTTCCTTCCTTCCTCTTTCTTTTTCTTTACTTTCTTTTTCATTTTCTGTCTTTTTAAAAACAATTTCATGTACTAGGTTTATAACATGAACTGAATAAACTTTGCTTGAAAACAAAACAAAAAACAATCTTAATATTCTGTTTTCTGCTTATTACTATTTGTTTCTTGCTTACTTGGATTACTGTGAGCTGGGAATTTCAGAAATTAAACAGATATATGAAAAAATAAATCTTGGAGCAAAATTTAAAAGTTTCATATTATTTAATAAAGGCCAAGAGAGAGGAGAAAAGGGCAACTCATATACTGCAGATAAGAGTGTAGACTGAAACAGTCTGTTAGTAAAATAACCTGTCATTATCTTTAAAATTAAAAATGCAATTAATCCAGCAATTCCAATTCCCAGAATCTATCCTACAGAAATTCTGACCAATATGCATAAAGATATAATATGAAGACTTTCATTATAAATTAGCTTAAAACAGTGAAATTTTTTCAAAAGTAAAAAGTTAAATGTCCATCAATAAAGGAATGATTAAGTTAATATTGATATATTCAAACTAGGGATATCTGATGTCACTACAAAGAATGGCATAGAAAAAGTTCTCAGTATTTTTTTAAGTCACCCAATAATTGGTGAAGAGTGATCTTGTTTATGTAAAAAAGAAACTCTACATTTATTTTATATGTGTAATTATATTTACAGATATGCTGGTACATAGTAAAATATCTGGGAATTTTTCAACACCAAATTATTTTATCTACGGAGGTGGGAGTGAATTGGTTAGGGGAGTGTGTGGCAAAGGAAAACTTTTCACTTGTGCCCTTTTTGAACTGCCTGAACATTTTCACCAACAGCACATATTTATATGTTACAGACACGCCATGAATTAAGCACAGGCACATGTACAAACACACATACTCATAGCAATACATGTATACCTATGAGTTTTAAAAATGATCATAGACAATGCTGGGAAGTTGTAAATATCAATCAAGTGATGTGTTTTGTAGCAGTTAAACTACTACTTTGCAGCAATTCCCCAGATTTCCGCGCCGCACTCCACAGTACCGGCCACTGCGGCTGGTGTGGTCAGCTAAATGCCTATTTCCTGAGGATGCACCTGACACCCTAGTCCAGGGTCTGCCCCTTGGCTGGGTGGGCCTGGAAAGGAGATTTAGTGAATTTAGAGAGAGAGGTTCCACCTCTCAGAGTCTGACTGATATTTACCAAGCCCGTAAGACCAATGTATAAAATAAGAAGGCCAAGTTATTAATTCTCCACGAGAAATTAACTGTCACAGGATATGGAATGTTTCTTTAGGGAGGTCAGTTTATAATCCAAATGTGTATTTATTCATTTATGATGGGAGCTTTAATAATATTAGCCTAGGATGTTCTGACACCTCCGCCCCCATCTCAATTAAGATGACCTGCTTCTATCTCTATAGCAGGGGTGAAGTAGTCAAGTCCCTTGGGCAGTGCTTAGATGGGTACTGCCAATGTTTGTCTCTGTGACTTTCTTTTCTACAGACACTGTATATGTTAATACATTTGAGTCCTACAACCCTGCAAACCTGGTTAAGGTGCCTCTGCAAAGCTCTGCTCTGATTCTTAGATGCTCTTTTCACAACTCACAGAGAATAATTGTTGTTACTTGGATACTTTTGAGTGAAAAAGAGTTTATGACATCATATTAACCAAATAGTCTGAAAAAGTAAGTTTGTACTTCAATTGCGACTATATAAAATATACTCACATGTTAAAAAACTAGAGGAAAATATGTAAAACTGAAAATGTTTTAAATGGGAGGGGAAGGCAACAGATGACTATTTCTTTTAAAACACATTCAGAATAAATAAATATAAGGATCAATTTAATAAAATGTAAAATAACTTTATGCAAAATTGACTCCATCATCAAATCGTCAAATAATTGATAAATTATTGATAAGGTATTTTAGTCTTACCGTGGATGGGTAATGGTTTATGGACATGGGTACAAAATAAAGCATTATACTTTTACTTAATGTTATTTCAAACGTCTGCAACAGGCTACTAGGTAGAAGCATGGGAGGAATGTTTATAATCAGAGGGCAAATTCAAATCAAGGCCTAAATGGAGAAATCGTCTAACGGTCGTTCAAGTAGAAATGCGTAAGAGTGGAGATTCATGAATGGTATACACAGAAATCAGTGCTGGTAATAGATAGCTAGAAAGTGCTGTTCACATCAAACAGCGATTACTCTAAACCTCTAATTATGTACTCGGGAGAGAGCCTTTTGCTTTTCCCTCTGTAATTTCTAGTTTTAAACTGGAACTCTATGACTTCAAATCTCAATGGCATCTTAGCTGTTAAATGTGGGCTTACCCATGAATAACTGCTGATACAATCTGCTATACCCTGCTGTACACAAGTAGAATTTGACAAGAATAATGAGTTTTCTCTTTGATTTCAATGTGTAATGATGGTTTGCAAAATAAATAAATAAATAAATAAATAGACTGGTAGTTTGCTGTAAAAATACTTGAGAGGATACCCTTGACTCAGCCAAACAGCTTAACACAAATTTAAACAATATCCATGCCCCAAGAAAACAGTCATTAATCTCCTCCTAATTTTAGCACAATGCTTTAGTTAAATACCTGGGAAGCTGTCTTGTGTTGAGTTTGGGAGCAAAAGAGAGGCAAAGGGGAACCCTGGAAAGGGAGGAGGGGTTGGTAAGAAAATGTTCAGCTGTATGTCCTGCAAAGTTTGCAGAGTAATGAGCCCCATCAATCATATTTATTAACTCGGTAACTTAGGGGTTTGGCTCTGTTAAGTAGCTATACAATCTATGGAGCATATCCACTTTTTGTGGCACTCAAACCATACACTCTGATCCACAAAATCAGGCTGGCACTTGGTATGGTTCCTCCTTTGCCAATTTAGTGCAGGATCTGAAAATGCCACTTGTGGCCTAGTCCACTTAGCCTCCCACGGCACCAGTCATAGACTAAGCCGGCAACGGAAGAAACTACACTGCGCGGAAAGACTGAGACCAAACAGTATTAGTCAAAGTTTGGGAAAGTGCTTCTTTCTTTCCCCAAGTCACAGAATGGAAGAAGGGACATATAACCCAATACAATTAATTGTGCTGAAAATGAAGTTCTGGAAAAGTATCCAGATGAAGACAAAATTTCTTATCAAAGGGCTCAGGTACCCACCTTTTAGTGAACAAAGGACAGAAGGGCAAGTAACCAGAAAGATGGACATCCTGAGTGACTATCTTCCTCGTCAGTAGCATGCTTACTGTGGCTGCATATCCCAGCCCTCAGAAAGGAGTGAATGCTTTCCCTCAGGATTAATGTTCCTTCTACCTACATGTTTGCTAAATGATATCGGGAGCTCAGGAACAAGCAGGAATAGCAGTCCTGTTCTCATAAAAGGTTGTCATTTTTGTACGAGGTTTATCACAGTTCTCTCACAATTGTTTAACTTCCTCACCGCATTTTTTTTTTGGACATCTGGGCTTGGAGGATGGAACTGTATTCATGAAAGAGGAACAGCACCTATTATCCTATATTGTTTAAACTGCTTTCAGGAAGTAATGTAATTCTTTAAAAAGTTGTATTTATAACTAAAAGAGTGCTATTACTCTTCAAGAGTAATGATGATGTTACTATTTTTAGAATACTGGGGTGGGTTGGAACTGAGCCATTCACATGTTTGGTTGTTTTTTTTTTTTTTTTGCGGTACGTGGGCCTCTCACTGCTGTGGCCTCTCCCGTTGCGGAGCACAGGCTCTGGACGCGCAGGCTCAGCGGCCATGGCTCACGGGCCCAGCCGCTCCGCGGTATATGGGATCTTCCCGGACCGGGGCACGAACCCGTGTCCCCTGCATCGGCAGGCGGACTCTCAACCACTGCGCCACCAGGGAAACCCCACATGTTTTTATTCTTTATTTTTTCTCACACCAAATATGTATTGAGCAACTGTTATTGCCTAAGAAAGCACCAGGATATAAACAAAGAATATAGTCCCTGTCATACATGGGTTCCCCTTATAAACTGGGGAATATCAAAAATTCAGTCTGTCTACCAAATACAGTTTTAACACTATCTCTGATAAGACAGCCAAAATTTATTAGCATCAAATTAATGACCATGGCTTTTAGTCCTATTTACTTTAGTATGGTCAATAAGAGAAGGAATAACTCCTACATCTGGGCTCCCTCTACTTTAATAATGGAGATAACATGGCTCATTAAATGTTTTTAAATATTCAGCTAAGGAGGATCCCAGGCAAATCAATAGATAATGACCTTCATTGTCTATGAGTCAGAAATCAGCCCACATTGCCCTCTTGTCATATAAATATTGTTTCCCACATTATAGTAAGAGTAATGTTCATATAGCCTCTGAATATAACTGATGTGAAAAATGGATGAAACTATTTCTTGAAATTCTATGTTTCTTAATTTTAACTGAGCTATAAATCTTAGCATTTCACTAAGCCTAACTCAGAAATATCCTTTAAGTAAAATAAAAGCTAGTATAGCTATTCATTCAATCTTTAAAAAGCTACTTTATACCAAACCAATGCAGTGTGCAAATAAGAATTAATTAAAATAATATATATAAAATATTAACAGCTGAAGTTATGAAAATTACATTAAGCTCCCTTGAGCTAGGCCAACATAAGGAGCTCTCTTTTTTTTTTCAATTTAGTAAAGGCAGAACGTGGTTTAGTGAATGAGCATTGGTTTTTATACTGTTTGTTCCAGTTCACTAATCTGAAATCATAATCGAATAAAAGTACTTTACCGTCAAAACACAACCAAGCATACTAAATCTTTCTATTGGAATCTGACAAAAATCCCACATTTTGTTTATCTTCTTTCTTACTGCAAATAACACTTTCTTAAGGCATCTCTTTCTTCTTCCCATCCAGCATTGAACTTTGTAAATTAAAGTTGATATTTTCTGCTCTGACCTTTTCCAATGAGGGTATAAACAGGGCAGTTAATAAACTTTTGGTTATTTGAATGAATTAAAGAGCTCAAACAGCAAAAGTAGATTTTCCTTGGCTTGAGGATTAAGGTATTTATCTGATCCTTATTGTAATAGGTCATCCAAGGAACTTGGGAAACTAATTAATTGCACCACCACTTAAGACTGGCAAGAAATATCCAGGTATAAATCATCATTCTCAAATGAATAATGAATGGTTTTATTTTCCTTTTTATATCATTTGGCATTTACTAAAATTTTGACATTAACCATGTATTTCTTCATATAGTTAGAAAATACCTCATTGATCTTAAGTGTAGTATTTTTTGCCCCTCTGAACTTCCAAAAGATATCCACTTAATTAAATTGCTATAAAGTACGACTAAAATTATATATATTCTTAAAAGTCATTTTCAAAATTTTATTCTAGATGTATTTCAAGTCAAGTGATAACATCCATAAGTTAATATTTCAAAACACAGATTCGTCCATGTTCCCATCCTCCTTTTAAGTCTTCTGTCTGAAGGTTCTTAAGTAGCAAAGTAACTGCTAACTCTGGCAGAAACAGGCTGGGGGAAGCCAAAGGGAGGCCCTCTACTGCCATATTTCTGTATTCCTATCAATAAGCTCTTCTCAGCTTAAATCAGAAAAACAAAGAGGAATCCAATTCCTAATGGAATCAGTATAGTACAACAGACAAAAAAAAAAAAAAAATCTTTTACTGTCTACTCTCAGTTATCTAAGATACTGGAGAAAAATGACAACATAGCACAGATTGCACAGAACGGTAACTAACCTTCCTTTTGAACATCTTTAGGGAAATGAAAGAATGTAGGGAGACCAAGTTTCCAGAGAGGGATGAGTCAGAAACAGAATCTCCAAGATATCTTGGGGATCAGAGTAACAGGTTCTGACTGTCCTTCAACTCTCCACCCTCACCCCTAGTTCCCTCCCAATTTTCATGCATTTCATCTCTATGTTAGTGGGTAAAAAAGATATTTTTAGGAAGGCAAACACAATCTTCTTGATCAATAAACAGGAAAAGAAGGCATGAATAATTGTAAAATAGGAAACTGCTCTGCTGCAGAGAAGCCAGAAATAAACAAGTGACACAGCAATCTGTGAAAGGAGTGCGAGGAGAGCTCACCCCAGGGCTTCAGCATGGCCCTTTTAAACTAGGATGGTCATTACAGATTCTTGGATCTGAAAGAAGTACTAGGTGTCATCTGATCTGTGGTTCGCAAATTTGGCTGATTGTCAAGTCCCCAGAAAGTTTTGCAAAAATATGGTATGCTAGTCCCCATCGCTGTTGATCCCCTGTCACCGGGTCTAGGATCCACTGAATACTGGGTCCTTCTCAACATGCTTTACAAAGAAAGAAATCCAGGCCCATTAAAAAATGCCTAGGCCAAGCTTACCCTGGTATTTAGTGGAAAATCCAGAGTGAATGGTATAGTACAAAAGCAAATAAGGGAGTGGGGGGAGAGAGAGGAGGAGAGTGGCCAGGTTTATATTCAGCCATCTTCAATTATAAGAAGATAACTTGATTTTTTTTTAAATTTTTTAAAAAAATTTGTTTATTTTTTGCTGCATTGGTTCTTCGTTGCTGCACGCAGGCTTTCTCTGGTTGTGGCGAGCGGGGGCTACTCTTCGTTGTGGCGCGCAGGCTTCTCATTGCAGTGGTTTCTCTTGTTGCGGAGCACGGGCTCTAGGCGCGCGGGCTTCAGTAGTTGTGGCACACGGGCTCAGTAGTTGTGGCTCGCGGGCTCTAGAGTGCAGGCTCAGTAGTTGTGCCACATGGCCTTAGCTGCTCTGCGGCATGTGGGATCTTCCCGGACCAGGGCTCGAACCCGTGTCCCCTGCATTGGCAGGTGGATTCTTAACCACTGTGCCACCAGGGAAGCCCCGATAACTTGATTTGTAAGTGAGAAGGACAATCAGCATGAAAGCACAGGGTGAAGAAAGTAAAAGACATAATATATAGTTATAGACCTGAAACAAATGGCTTCTCTCTCTCTCTCCCTCTCTTGCTCTCTGGGTTTCCACAAATGCTATTTCCTTTGCTTGGATGATTCTTGCCCCCGCAGACCTAATGCTGCTCAACTCCCTACGCCCCCTAATCTACTTTCACATTTCAGAGTAAGTAAACGTTATTTCTTCAGGCCTTCGCTACAAACATCCTCTCCTTCCCCCACCTCACATGCACGACTCCAGAAAAACAAGTGCAACAAAAGGAAGCCAGAGAAATGAATTCCTGTTGGTGGAATTCCAAACCTCTTTCATCAGAAAGGGAAGCTATTTGGAAGGCAGCGGAGTTTTGCCTGCATCCTTGAAATCCTACTGTATTCATTAAAGTGTTTTTGATACCATAGACCCACCTTGGATAAAAAAGTGTACTGTATTAAACTATGGATTTTATATATGAACCATTGAAATTTTTTTCATATTTTATATTTGCCACTTCAAGCACCTCCAAACATCCAATGATACAAGAGATAATTGGGAACACAAGAACACTGAATTTTGTCGTTTGCAAATTCAAGATAAAATTTCTTGCAAGATTTGCCACTTGATTATCCATTTAATGTTCATTTAAGAAGTGATTCTAGAAGCCATTTGAGCATTTGGGGTTTGATGCCCAACTATGATGATTAATTAGCTCCTTCTGATTCTTTTATGATGTGAAACAGAAATAATAACAATTTCCTTTACCCTAAAGACAGAAATGCAAGAACTCTTTAATATGTCTTGGTTTTAATCCCTTAGGAGTGGTGTTCCAGCAGATAAACAGCATAAAAAATGATAAATTACCTGATCGTCCGTCTCTTTGGAAGTCCACATGATACCACTCTCCATCATTCACCTTCTTCTGTAGGGCTTTGATTTTGATTGTACCTGACCCCATGTCTAGGAGGAGGTAGAGGTGGCCATCCAGCATCTCAATAGCAAAGAAGTCAACCTTTATCATCTGTGGGTGCTTGGCATCTTTTTGGTGCCGTGGTTTGCCATGACTAAATAAGATGAGGCCATTTGGCTCTGTTGTGCGGAAATCAAATGATATGGAGCCTGTTTTCTTTGCATTCCACTTAGGCAAAGAGACGAAAGATTCTGGGGTTTCAAAGGTGATTGGGTCCAAAGTTGCAACATTCTCACATTTAAAGGCCACCACTCCATGAATCTTCATCTTCGGGTCTCCTTGCTTGGCAAGTCGAGATAATTCCAGCCTTACATCATTATTTTTATACACAACCTGTAGGCAGAGGATAGCAGTGAGAAACTGGGCCCATATTTTAACGTTTCGAACTTGTCATCAGTTCATGTAATTTCCAAGTAGATTATGAAAAGACATACAATGTTTAGTGCCTTTGGATGTATAAGACAGCTTTTTTAGCCAAATAAAATCCAGGTATCAATTTATTGAACATAACTATTCTAATCTAATTTCATTCAAATAATGTGTACACACACACACACACACACACACACACACACACACAAAGTACCAGTAGTTAACTCAAATAACTTGAATAAATCTGCACAGAACTTTCATTATTCCAAGCATGTATAGAACCATTTGCTTTTGTTAGTTGGCTATTATGCTTTGTTTATTAAATATAAGTACTGAGGTTTTTCAGTTTTGCCATCACTAAAATATTTGAAATTAGATACTTTTGTATACCAGTAACCTAAAATACAGGATCTCTTCTATGGTCTATATATCTATGGTGCATATTAACTTTGTAAAACCATCACAAGTTGAGGTAAAAAACATCCTGAATTTTCTCAGAAAAATCATAAAATATGACTAAGATATAGAAGCTCTCTCTTGCCCTGCCCTGCATTAGTAACTGTTTGAAAATGTTAGCTAACGCTGGAACTTGGTGTTTATCCTAAATCCATTCAGTCTATATTACTAATGTTCCATTTCACTTTTAATGTATACAAATGTGGAACAAAGTTTGTCCTGTACCCTCATTTCCAAAGGCATTTCATCTAAAGTGGCTGGGTAGTTCTCATTGCTTGTTAATAGTCCTAGGGCTTTTGGGGGACTCCAAATAGTACTTTGGACAAATCCACTGGCAGGGCTCAAAATATCATGCATCTGCTATCACATCGCCTTAATAAATCCGTAGCTATTTCAACATAGAGATTCATACCCTTTCTCTACAAAATCCATACCATGGATAATTACATTTCCAAAAGATATGTCATACAGACTTAAGGATAAATTAGTTATCTATGTCCAGATAACTATCTAAATTCTTTTACGAAGGCACTCGAAATTTCACAGCAGCCAACACTGTCAGTTTCTAAATTCATTTATCCATGTATAAAAATACACTTGCATAACAGAAAAAATAAGCCTGTGTCTGATTAGTGCTATTAAGTTAACCAGGTCAAGACAGCTGTTATTTCTTCCAAACCCATGACCAATCAACCCAATAGTGTGGCCGATTAATTTCCTGATAGGATTTGTTAATGGATACTTTATTTTTTAGAGTGATTAAGAGTGCAAGCTCTGGTATCAGACTCCCTGAGCTCAAATTCCAGCTCTAGCACTACATAACTGTATGATCTCTACGCTTTGTTTATAGAGACATAATACTTTACAGGATGGCTATAATGATTACAGAAGAAAATGCATGTGAGAAAATCTACATGGCAAACAATCCAATGCCAAGCACATTGTAAGATTTTAATAACATCAACTACATCAAACTGCATGATAATAAATATCATCATCTCTTTATTATCATCTAGGAGACACAGATATATTAGTTCTAAATTAATCCATTATGAGAAAATGTTTAGAAATTAAGCACACTCATATAATTGGTGTTTTTTTACATGATTTGTGCCAACTAAATAAATCACATCTTTTCAGTGCTAGTCCTGGTGTTTCAGTTTACCTTTATCTTGAAGAAGGATTATTATAAAGAATACCATATCCCTTATTCTTTGAACAAATATGTATAAAGGTTTAACAAGCATCTATTGACAACAAAAGAAGGGAAAATGAACTTAAGCATTAACAAAAAGGAATTAGATTAATTCTTAAACATACTTCCTAGAAAAGAGAAAGAGCTATTAAGCCTTGGGAAAATTGATTTAGGATTGCCTTTCTTTGGGAATCTTCAGTAGTGGCTAAAATGCTTTTCATGGATGATTTTCCAAGTTTTATAACCTCTCACCATGATTTTCGAGCTACCTAAACCTGTATATTTGTTTTCATTTTTTCCTGGTGATTTATATTTTAATATATGGATATTCCTTTCACATAGATATTAATCAGGAATGAGTATTTTCTGATCCAAATGATGCAGATGGTAATGCTGATCAATGCTAACACATCACCATGAAATAGAACCACAGCAATGGAATTGGATGTTTCTGACATGAGCAAGTAAATATAAGGCAGGATATATTGCCTCATGAGTCCCACATCAGCTACCAAAAAGTTGAAAAAATGTAGGGCTAGGGCAATTGTAGGTGAGAATTTCAGTGACAGATTTATAATCTCATGAGTGAATTGGGTTCCCTGGTGATTCAGTGAGGTTCAGGGAAATGGAAAAGAAACATAAGGATTCCCTAGATGAATCCCTAGTTTATGGGGTGTAAACTACTTTTAGAGTAAAAACACCTGATTTAAAATTATCCAGGGGTAGAATAATTTTCATAGAAGAACTATCTTGAGGAGAAGCACAGTGTGTTTTTTTTTCTTATTTTGTATTCTTTGAAAGGCAACTCTAGAAGACAGAAAGGCAATATTGGATAGGCAGGCTGATAGCTCTCAGATCTACACAACTACTTCAGCTGACCCAGATCTCATAATCACTCTACTTTTCTAAAGTTAGACTTACTCTTAATATGACCTGAATATAGTTCAATTATAAAAACAAGTAGCAGCCAGTAAACACTCCAAATCTTTTTTTTTTTGCTTCTGAGATAATATGGTTTCCAATCATATATAATTATTCATATATCTTTTTTTCTTATTTATGTTAAAAATTGTAATTTATTTAATAGTTTCAACTTTCAACAAATCTCCTTACACTTTATCATCTTAACAATTGGTGATATTATTGCACACCTATTTGGATCTTTTTATGGAATCAATATTTCTTTGTGGATACTGATTTTCAGTTTCTTTGAAGAGTAATTCAAAATGTTGAATTTCCCTTCCCTGCTTCATGAAATTATACCATAAATCCCAAAGGAATAGAAACATAAAAGGGGTCTTGGGTTTTTTGTTATTTATTTGCTGGGTTTTGTTTGTTGTCTTTTAGCTGCCATACAATTTCCACACATTGCTGTGATGATCTTTTCCCTTTCTTCCAACATTTGTTAGAATTTTCAAAATGTCACTCACACTTAAATGGGCAAGAAAAGGAGTAGTATGTTTGTGTTTTTATATGCCTAGGCTGGAAATCTGAGGTAAACAGTCACTGAGTATTTTATTTGATCTTGATAATAGTCCTAAAAAGGCAGGGGGAGTAAATAGGCTAAAGAACAGAAGTTTGGTAGTCGATACAGACTTAGTTTAATCACAAAGCTTTTACCTAAGTCAGGCTGCCTAACCTCTCTCTGTCTCAGTTTCTTAATTTCTAATACAGACATCTAAAAAGGAAAGGCATGTCAAATCCATAAATCCTTGAGCTTTTTTCCCCCTCAATCTCTGTGATTTGAGGAAGTGGTAAAAGATTCCCTATTGTTCCTTCTCTTTGTCTGGCTTTTTCCAGTTGTGGTTTTGATGCCAGGATATCGTTCCCTATTCTGAGATGTATTGAAACCTGTATTCCATTAGTAAAGAGAATGTTCACCACATCTTCAGGTACACAGATATGCCTCAAGGATTATATCTATCTAAGGTTTGTACAGATGGTATTGAAGAACTGGTGGCTGATAGATAAATCTCTTTCCACAGGAGGTAAGTGTGTGTGAAATAAGCAGATCAGTAGGAAAATATTTGCCACTCAGATCATGACCTTTGTTGTTGTTGTTATCAATATGTTTTAGCTTAGAAGTCTTAATGGGGCTCTTGAGTTAATTAAATTAATTAACAGGCATTGATCAAGACTTTTCATATGTTAACTATGAGAGTAGGAAGGGTGGTAAAATAGGCGCTGAAGTCAGAGTTGAAGTTCTATGCAGAAATCTTGACTCTGACATGACCCTCCCTGAGAAAACATGAATGACTCCTTTTAATCTGAGTCTTGGTTTTCTCTTTCATCCTTGGAAGCAATCACAAGTGAGGCCTAAGAATCTGGTTCTCAAATCAGCTTTCAGAGAAAATTCCAGCTCACCCTCTTGCAATCCTGTGACTTTGTGGAAGTCCTTCAACCTTGCAAAGGCTCAGTATTATCTGTAAAATGGGATAATAATATCTACCACATTAGGGTTATGGTAAAAAATGAATAATAGGGCTTCCCTGGTGGCGCAGTGGTTGAGAGTCCGCCTGCCGATGCGGGGGACACGGGTTCGTGCCCCGGTCTGGGAGGATCCCACATGCCGCGGAGCGGCTGGGCCCGTGAGCCATGGCCGCTGAGCCTGCGCGTCCGGAGCCTGTGCTTTTAATAGTTTCAACTTTCAACAAATCTCCTTACACTTTATCATCTTAACAATTGGTGATATTATTGCACACCTATTTGGATCTTTTTATGGAATCAATATTTCTTTGTGGATACTGATTTTCAGTTTCTTTGAAGAGTAATTCAAAATGTTGTATTTCCCTTCCCTGCTTCATGAAATTATATCATAAATCCCAAAGGAATAGAAACATAAAAGGGGTCTTGGGTTTTTTGTTATTTATTTGCTGGGTTTTGTTTGTTGTCTTTTAGCTGCCATACAATTTCCACACATTGCTGTGATGATCTTTTCCCTTTCTTCCAACATTTGTTAGAATTTTCAAAATGTCACTCACACTTAAATGGGCAAGAAAAGGAGTAGTATGTTTGTGTTTTTATATGCCTAGGCTGGAAATCTGAGGTAAACAGTCACTGAGTATTTTATTTGATCTTGATAATAGTCCTAAAAAGGCAGGGGGAGTAAATAGGCTAAAGAACAGAAGTTTGGTAGTCGATACAGACTTAGTTTAATCACAAAGCTTTTACCTAAGTCAGGCTGCCTAACCTCTCTCTGTCTCAGTTTCTTAATTTCTAATACAGACATCTAAAAAGGAAAGGCATGTCAAATCCATAAATCCTTGAGCTTTTTTCCCCCTCAATCTCTGTGATTTGAGGAAGTGGTAAAAGATTCCCTATTGTTCCTTCTCTTTGTCTGGCTTTTTCCAGTTGTGGTTTTGATGCCAGGATATCGTTCCCTATTCTGAGATGTATTGAAACCTGTATTCCATTAGTAAAGAGAATGTTCACCACATCTTCAGGTACACAGACATGCCTCAAGGATTATATCTATCTAAGGTTTGTACAGATGGTATTGAAGAACTGGTGGCTGATAGATACATCTCTTTCCACAGGAGGTAAGTGTGTGTGAAATAAGCAGATAAATAGGAAAATATTTGCCACTCAGATCATGACCTTTGTTGTTGTTGTTATCAATATGTTTTAGCTTAGAAGTCTTAATGGGGCTCTTGAGTTAATTAAATTAATTAACAGGCATTGATCAAGACTTTTCATATGTTAACTATGAGAGTAGGAAGGGTGGTAAAATAGGCGCTGAAGTCAGAGTTGAAGTTCTATGCAGAAATCTTGACTCTGACATGACCCTCCCTGAGAAAACATGAATGACTCCTTTTAATCTGAGTCTTGGTTTTCTCTTTCATCCTTGGAAGCAATCACAAGTGAGGCCTAAGAATCTGGTTCTCAAATCAGCTTTCAGAGAAAATTCCAGCTCACCCTCTTGCAATCCTGTGACTTTGTGGAAGTCCTTCAACCTTGCAAAGGCTCAGTATTATCTGTAAAATGGGATAATAATATCTACCACATTAGGGTTATGGTAAAAAATGAATAATAGGGCTTCCCTGGTGGCGCAATGGTTGAGAGTCCGCCTGCCGATGCGGGGGACACGGGTTCGTGCCCCGGTCTGGGAGGATCCCACATGCCGCGGAGCGGCTGGGCCCGTGAGCCATGGCCGCTGAGCCTGAGTACTCAAGTAAAGAGTAGTTGCTCTTATTAATGTGGTTGTTATCATTATGAATAACAATATTATCATTCTTCCAGTGAATTGATGGAGTTGTACAATCTAAACGTTGTAACAAGGGTAACAGCTAACAAGGCACATGGTAGATGATTGGTCAGTGTATTAAAGTAATTAATAGAGCTGCAAACAGTAGGATCAAAGAGATCAAAGCAGATTAGGACTTTCTTTTTTATTCTGATAGCTCTATTGTAGTTTGAAGTACAGTGAAGCCTTTCTTTGCAGATGAGGTTTCTCAGCCAGAAAATATATACAGGACGCTGGTGATCCTGAGAGTTTCACTTTCACTCATGAGAGGGGTTTTATGTCAACAAACAACAACTACCCACCCCAACACTTCAAGAAGAATCAATTGCGATTTATGGAGGGTTTACTTTCTGCCAGCCTATGTTACAAGATACTTATATGTATTATATGTTTATTCCTCACAAGCAACCTAGGAAACAGGTAACATTATCCTATTTTATCAGTAAATGTGTACAGAGATCACTGAATGTCTTTCATCATGACCGTGTCTAATACTCCTTTTGAATATCTAATGATGTTAACTACAAACTTTGTCTTTGTCTCAGCAAGAAATTTCACTTAGTTTTTGATAGCAGTTGCTAAGTAGGAGATTCACAATCAAACAGCTATTTGCCACCATGCAAAAGAATGACCCTGTTATAAATTACATGGACTGTTCTAAAAAAAAAAACAGTATTTTCTTTCCATTTGTCCTGATTAAAATCTCTCTAAATGAATCAAATGTCACAATTAAGCAGAGGAATTTTTTCACATGACTATTGATTAAAACGTCTTTTCAAGCCCAGTTTAGGCAGAGGGGCTTATTTCTTTGTTTCCAGGACTATAATGTTGTTTTAAACAGGTATGACATTTAGGATATTATATATACAAATATGTATACATATGTAGATGCACAGTCCTCCCTTGGTATCTGTGGCAGGACACTCCCACCTTACCCCATATCAAAATCCACAGGTGCTCAAGTCTCTTATATAAAATGGCATAGTATTTGCATATAACTTACATACATCCTCCCATATACTTTAAATCATCTCTAGATTACTTGTAATACCTGATACAATGTAAATGCTATGCAAATAGTTGCCAGTGCATGGCAAATTCAAGTTTTGCTTTTTGGAACTTTCTGGTATTTATTTCCCTGAATATTTTCCCTTCTTGGTTGGTTGAATCTGTGGATGCAGAACCCACAGATAGGGAGGACAGACTATATTCTATAAGTCCAGGAGGTTTAAGAATTAATTTAAGGAGACTGTTTTAGTTTTACTTTTTATTTGTTTTAAATGCACTTAATGCTTTTATTCTATTAAGAAAAAGTCAGAATATTTCAAATATCCAAATTTAATTCTTCTTTCTTCCTGTCTGTGATCTGTCCATGTACCATCTATTCATATCAGTGTGCTCATTACAAAATACAACCAAGAGTTAGCCAGTAAGTGAATAGTATAAGGACCACTCAGGCAAGTAGGAAGTAATGGCATTTGTTTTGCCATGACCTAGATAAGAAGCAGCTGGGAAAAGGACATAAACTGCATCACAACTTTCATCCCTAACATTAACTTATTTATTATTTTGAAATGATTTTTCAAACCCCACTCTTTAGATTTAATCAGGTAAGTACTTGTTAGGTAAGGTACTGAAGAAAATGCAATTTTAATCACTTCCCTGTGCACACGCTCAGTCCAATAAAATAGGGATCACTGAGAATACACCAGTTTAATTTCTCTTGAATATTTGCTATATATGGATGTGTAAACTATATGTGGACACAGACACATACACACACA
>NC_041225.1:66419135-66429332 GCF_002837175.3 Physeter macrocephalus
GTGAGCCATGGCCACTGAGCCTGTGCGTCCGGAGCCTGTGCTCCGCAATGGGAGAGGCCACAACGGTGAGGGGCCCGTGTACCACAAAAAAAAAAAAAAAAAAAAGCAGAGTAGAGGCAAGGGGCGTGATGCTCACACTGTTTTAATCGTTGTACTCATTATCGTCCTATCATCTACCCAAGATCAAGTTTCTTATGCTAGTTACTTTCTTACACTGAGAGCCTAGCACAGAACTTGCTTATAATAAAAAGGTTAAAAAAAAAAAGTTTGTTGAACTTAACTCATCAAGGGACTAACAGGATTTTATTTGGTTGCACCAGGTCTTAGTTTCGGCAGGCAGCCTCCTTAGTTGCAGCATGAGAACTCTTAGTTGCGGCATGCATTTGGGATCTAGTTCCCTCTTCAGAGATCAAACCCAGGCCCCCTGCATTGGGAGTACGGAGTCTTATCCACTGTGCCACCAGGGAAGTCCCCCATTAATAGGATTTTAGAATTTCTGAGAATGTCACACCACAGAAGTTTTCATATGTAATTTGAATATGTCCATTGAGGCAGATATGCATCCAGGTGCGGGAACTTATGTATTTGGAGTGGATCAGAGAAAGGGTAGAAATGGGAAGGAAAGTGTAGGAGATGTACAAGCCCTGTACAAAGTAGCTCAATACCTCTTTAAAGACAGCATTGAGGAAACTCAATCTTAAGGAGATTTACATAAGGCGTTTTGAAAGATAAGAAGGGTTTTTTCTGGGGGGGAGGGATTGGTGGTTTTTGTCTCATTATCTAATTCTATTTAGAGATTATGTGCAGATAAAATGTTCAACTAAATTGAAATTTTCCCCATACCAAAATACATTTTTTATAATATAATAAACTAATTTATAGAACAATGAAAACAGACACCAATAACATCATTTCTCAATAAAGGCATATGACATTTAATTTGACACCAAAAATTAGTTGAAATTTAAAGAGAAAAAATATTTCGTTTAAGCAATATAGGGAAATAAATATTTTTTGCTTAGTTCCAATTAAGCATGACCAAACACATCTTATTCATAAAAAGAAGGAGAAGAAAAAGGAAAAGAAAAGCCCTCTTGCTTGTCCTTCCCTCATTCCACCATCAGTGAACTGCCTCAAGTCGGCAGACAACACTGGGTACCATCTGTACAAGTTAACCGTAGGAGCTAAAAGACTGCGTTGTCCCTGGGGTAACAGCTCTATTTAGTGAAGCTTTCAGTGGCATATGGGTGTGTGGCAAAAGAACTCAAGTTCCATTAAACAAGAATATCTCTTTTTCTCACATTAAATATGCAATAAATCAGTAATGCCTTTTGGGAAAAAATAGATATGTACATAGCAAAAATGAACAATGATTGTCAGTGATGTGAGATTTGAGATGCTGACTCAAAAAAAAAAAAAAGGTTGAAAACTAGATCAATTCTCTTTTGCAGATGAGTAAAATGAAGCTGAGATAAGCTAAGGAACTGTTCCAGTGGGCATCAAGCTCTGATCATGAACAAGTATTGGAGACTTCACTGTTCAGGACTCTTTCAAAAACCTCTGCTAAAAAAATTAAAGAAACAGAACAATGAACTATCTCTACCTCAGGCGCAGGATCATCAGAGGCCCTTAAGCAATTACAAATGAAGAGCAGCTGTCTTTTCTGCAACATGGCAGAAAGGGAACCGTAACTGATTTAAAGGCAATTCTAACTTTAAAACTGCGTTAGCTTCACAATAAGCTGCTGCTCAAATATAAAAATAAAAGTCCTGAGGGGAAAACATCTTGCTGTTATTTCCCCCACTAATGGAATTTAGAAAGACACTGAAAAAGTTAACTAGAAACAATAAACTTGCAATGTTTACTGTTATTTTGCAACTAAATGATGAAGATATTTTCAGCATCAGTCTTTCATGATCTTGCAGAATGTAACATACCATAAATTAGGGTTTAAAGCTTCTATTCCAAGCCAGCAGATGCTGCTAATAGGGGCAATGCATGTCTGCTTTATCCAGAAACTTTTAAATCATCTGTTAGTCTCAATGAGGGGAAAGTAGCCACTATTTTTTTCCCAAGGGAAACTATCTTCCTATCAACCAAAAATGGTATCTTCAAACTGATTGATAGTAACAAAATGATGGCACCGAATGTTATGTCTAGATTAACCAACTCATGTTCTTTTGCATCTCTAGCTCATGAGCTCAGTGAAGCTCCCTCCATCATTTAATTTTACATTTTTCTGAGGGGGTGGCCATAGGTGTAATGTACCATTTAGTATATGTTCACTATATGCATGAATACCATTTACTGTATAGACTCTGTCCTTTCCCCATTGATTCACAACGACATGGTATACCAGTGTATGTTCTTTTGGATATGCCAAAGTTTCAACATCTGAATCTACTATCACTTTTTTTTTTAAATTTTTATTGGAGTATAGTTGATGTGCAATGTTGTGTTAGTTTCAGGTGCACAGCAAAGTGAATCAGTTATACATATACACATATTCACTGTTTTTTAGATTCTTTTCCCATATAGGCCATTACAGAGTACTGAGCAGAGCTTCCTGTGCTATATAGTAGGTCTTTATTAGTTATCTATTTTATATATAGTACTGGGTATATGTCAATACCAATCTTCCAATTTATCCCTCCCCCCACTTACCCCTGGTAACTATACATTTGTTTTCTACGTCTGTAATTCTATTTCTGTTTTGTAGATAAGTTCATTTGTACCCCATTTTTAGATTCCACATATAAGCAATATCATATATTTGTCTTTCTTTGTCTGACTTACTGCACTCAGTATGACAATCTCTAGGTCCATCCATGTTGCTGCAAATGGCATTATTTCCTTCTTTTTTTATGGCTGAGTAATATTCCATTGTATATATTACCACATCTTCTTTATCCATTCCTCTGTTGATGGACATCTAGGTTGCTTCCACGTCCTGGCTATTGTAAGTAGTGCTGCAATGAACATTGGGGTGCATGTATCTTTTTGAATTATGGTTTTCTCCAGATATATGCCCACGAGTGGGATTGTTGGATCATATGGGAGCTCCGTTTTTAGTTTTTTAAGGAACCTCCATACTGTTCTCCATAATGGTTGTACCAATTTACATTCCCACCAACAGTGTAGGAGGGTAAATTCTTACATATACAAGGTTCTGTTCCTGAGCATCTTATTCTGCTTTTTTGTTTTTGTTTTGTTTGTTTGTTTTTAAATTTATTTATTTTTGGCTGCATTGGGTCTTCGTTGCTGTGCGCAGGCTTTCTCTAGTTGTGGTGAGAGGGGGTTACTCTTCGTTGCAGTGCGAGGGTTTCTCATTGCGGTGGTTTCTCTTGTTGCAGAGCACAGGCTCTAGGAGCGCAGGCTTCAGTAGTTGTGGCTCACGGGCTCTAGAGCGCAGGCTCAGTAGTTGTGGCTTAGGGGCTTAGTTGCTCCACGGCATGTGGGATCTGCCTGGACCAGGGCTCGAACCCGCGTCCCCTGCATTAGCAGGCGGATTCTTAACCACTGTGCCACCATAGCAGTCTCCCATTCTGTTTTAATGATATTTCTTTTTTTCTTGATCCAGTTCCACTTCATTTAATTATCATAGCTTTATAATATGTTCTAATATATCTTATGCCTCTCCTACCAAACCATTTACATTAATTATTCTAATAATGTTTACACATTGTACCATACAGAGGTTCTTGTTTTATGCATGGATAAGATAAATATATACAACAGAACTTTTGAGGTTGTTCTGATCTAGCTCTCTAAAATGTAGCAAGTCAAAGCTGGTGGCAAAATTATTTATTCAAACTCACTTAAAGAGACTTGAATAGCAAAAGGAAATTATACCTTCCTTAGAATTACATACCTGTTATTATAATAAATTGTGAAGTTATTATTCATAAGTGATTATAATAATTTTGAGTTTAACATATCAGTGAATCTGGCCTCATGCCAGAAAATTACATTATTTGTTAGCTGGAGGGTAGATATACAACTATAGAGAGAAAATCAGAAAAAAAAAGAAACAGTGAATGTAGTTTTAAGCACACCAATTCTTTCCCAATAATTACAAGGTCCTGGTAGAACTTCTTGCAGTAAAATACCAGGAGTGGGTAACCAGTCCATCAGAGATATTTGGAGGACCAGGTGAATGACTATCAGTGCAGGAGAAAGCAAAGTGTCCTCTGGCTCCACTTTAATGTGCCTCTCTTCAAGAAGCAAGGCCACTTGTCCGAAGACACACAACTAGTAAGTATGGAGCCAGTAAGTAGTGGACAAGGCAGAATCTGAATGCCTGTCTCCATAGCCAGGAATATATAATTTTTTTGGTTTTCACTCCATGGGACTGTTTTTATGGTAGTTAAATTCCCTTCAGCAATAAAAACTGTGGGACTCAATTAAGCCTCCTGGACCTGAGATTTCAAGTGCTGCTTATCTAATTGGTGAGTACTCAAGCTGTATGAGTCCCCTTTCTTGCTATGGATGCCAGCCTTTACTTCTCAGTCATGCCTCTACCTGAGAAACCGCAAAGAAAACAGAGGAAGCTGACATTTAAGGCAGCCAAAGCTGTTGTTTTTAGCACCTGAGATGAAAAGATTTTGCAAAGTAGACTTGTTCCTGATAAATTTTGTGTAAATCTCTCCCATAATTTTAATACTATCTGATGAAGGCAATGCACTGTATGATATACGGATATGGATATGGATATAGATTCATATGGATATAGCTTCAAACAGCTCTGCTCTCCTACTTAACTAGTTACACTGCCTTGGGCAAGTTCCTTAGTCTCTCTGAAGTAGTTTCCCTCTTTATCAAATGAGGTTAATACTCATTTTGTAGTGTTATTTAAGCACATACAGTACATGTGCTTGGTCTTGGGCACTGAGTAAATAAAGAGTAGCCATTATTGTTACTAGTATGGTCTTCAACGTGTAAGATCTTAAACTACTAGAGGGGAGTGCTCGTCTTCATTTAAGTAAATAAGTGACTACTTCTCTAAAAAGCAAAGAAGCATTCTGTGAAAAAATTAATCACCCTCAAATCTTGTTTACATGACTACTTCCCAAATTTCATAACTCTATTTATCTCCCATGAACTATACATTTTGAGAGACTTCCTCTACTAAACAAATAGTATTTATTAAGGAATTGTTTGATTTTTTAAAAAAGTTATCAAAGCCATCTATATGAAAAAATGAGATAGCTTCTGTAATCCCACGGAGCTGATCGAATTATAGGCTATGCAAATAGTTGTTTTATTTAGCTTGTGCTAAGCGTGGGTAAATACGTAGCCTTTTCCGGGTTTGTTTAAATAATAAGCATATGTACCTGTTCTTCATTTCTAATTTTAAAGACCCTAAAAAGTATACAGACTCCAGGTTGGGAACTGTGATTTTTCAATTATGACTGCTAAGCAGGGGGTATTTCTTCTTAAAGCATTCTTTAATTATTTCCTTTGGAAGGTCCCATGTGCTTCAAATGTCAGACGGGTTGTGTGTTTTGACAAGTGTTGCTTAATTAACTGTTTATTTAATGAATGGCATTTTATGTGCTGCTGAATTTCTCATGGCACACATTAGGAAATTTTTGGCAGCATTTAAATTGGAGAACTGAGAAACACATTGGCTCTACGGAAGCTCAATCAGCTCCCAGGCAGAGCAGGGTCTTTGCCAAAAAAAATTCACTAAAATAAAAAATACAAAGACCTAACTCACATATAACCCAAGGAAAACTGACTTTGGTGTCTAGGATTCAATGAATATTGCATCTAGGTATCTCAGCTAGCCCATGAATGGAAGGGGGGAAATGCTTCACAATTCTGGGAGAGAAATGAGAATGGGATCTCCTTGCTTTGGAGGATGACAATATGCTTAAATTTCTTGGTTGCTTGGAAAATTCAATTAGTTGCTAAGAAAAAGAATATGAAGTCATGTAATTTCTCATGTTTCTTCCTTATGGAGATCGGTCTAAGCCTATGTTTATAAGTTATTGAAAGACATAATCAGTTTATTCATTTCAATGAAGGAATAATCAATAGTTGAATTTTTTTGTTTTACTGAGCATCCTAGACCAAATATCCAGACGGCTACATTTTTTAAATGCTTCGGTCAGGTTCCTAGACATTGTATAAGCACTGGTTACCAGGTATGTTTTCTCTAAGGACTTGGAACAGGAAAATGCCCTGAAATGTTACCTGGGCTCTGAAAAGTCCCAAATCCACTACAAGATAATTTTTTTACTCACCTGTACTACAGAATGAGGATGGAAGAAGAGATTTTTAAAAATAAACAGTTTGAGAAAATAAAGATGAGAACGTTAAGTATCTTTCAGCAACTTAAGATGAACAGCACCAGCCTACAAATCATTACTATAAGAATGTGCTGAGGCTTGTGTGTAATAAAGGCCTGTTGCAGTCATATTCTCCCAAGTAATACTGTCATCAGCTCCTTTCCTCTATTTTCTGCACTACACCAGCCCACGTCCCAACCCCTTTCCCTCTCTGGAAGAGCAATTTTCTGCATCAGTTTGGCCCTCTCTTTCTCTACTGGTTTGCTGAAGGCTCCGGGCACTCTTGGGCAACCAGAAGCCTGGCTGGATCCACGTATTCTTATCTGTTTGGCACCATTTTCTTGCTTTATTTAGAAATTAAGAGGGCTGGGCACATCAGCACATAGATGCTGATCTGACGCTAGGCTGTCCAGCTCTCAGGTGGCTATATGGATACGTATACTCCTCTTCACGCCTAATCATTTGGCTGACTCCTTATCCCTTGATTAGCTAGTATGTTGCTTGATATAATATTAATGTGAATCATAATAGCATGAGTAATCACTCATTAAGACCCTGCTATGCGCCCCATGCATTTTTAGCTACTTACATAAACTCTTATTTCTCATGACAGTCTGGTGACGTAGGCATATTATGGCTCAGAGAATTTAAGTATCTTGTCCAAATTGCACAGCTAATCGATGACCAAGCAGGAGTCCAACTCAACATTTATCTGATTCCAAACTTGTATGTGGTTTTTAGTTCATGCTCCTCATCTTCACACGGGATATTGGCTCAGTTCCTGTGTACTCAGCCAGCATGGTGAACCTCATCATCAGTAAGTAAAGAGACACCTTACACCTTTTCTTCCACCAAGTGGCTCATTTGACTAACTGTGGTTCTCTTAATACTACTGGTAAAAAATTCCCCTTGGGTTCCACCCTACTCTCTTTCTCCCTTGATTTTAGGATAATTACCATTCACATGGCTGCCCTATGGTACTCTGATTTGGTGTCACACTTATTTTGTGCTCATTTTGCTCTTAAGACCAAATTGCCTGACCATGTTTTCAAGTGAGTACAAAACTTGTTTTGAAATTTAAATATTCCATAAACTAAGATTATCTAAGTTACCCTGTAAGTAGAAAATAAAAAATGAGATTTAGCATTAGTAGCAATGACATTCTCAGGGTCAGTTTCCAGGGTCTAGATTTAGATTTGGCTACTACAGCCTGCTCCTTGAGTCAGCAAGAGAATGGTGATGCGCCAACCACATGTTAATTGGGAACACTGTTTTCATTACAGCAGATGAAGTCAGAACAGCAGGGCCAGAACTGGGGTGAAATAGGTGAAATGAGTGAGGCATTCATCTTGGACGCAAAATATAAGGCAGTGAGGGGTGGGGGGCACGCAGAATGCTAAAAATTCAGTAATTAAGACAAATAATATTTCAATGCAATATTTTTTTAAATGCAAAAAAGTCTATGATAAACAAAATATTAATTTTTAAAATAAGGATGGGATCACTATTACTCTTTGTTCTTTTTGTCTCAGGCTCCAATATAGCCCAGTACAGCCCTGCAATACAGTATTTTTCTAGGATTAAAGAGCCTAATTTAGTCTGTTGGAAACTTATTTATTAGACAAGTGCCAGTAACTAGAAGTAGTTTTGGGGAAAAGTCATTAGACATCATTAAAATTGGAACTACAATGCACTGTTAATTTTTAAGGTGTCCCAGTCATTAATAAAACCACCTTTACCCAAACGATAATAATAGCAAACACTTATAGAGTGCTTAGTTAGACAATATTTTAAGCACTTTACTCATTTAATCCTCAGGACAACCTGCTGAGATAGAGGAACAGGCTCCCTGCCCCAGAATTCCTGGTGGCACATTCATTAGAATACAATGTCCGAGGAGCTGCGCAACACGGTGACTCTGGTAGAACTGGAGTTCTCGTTTTACAGACGAGGAAACTGAGCTCACAGAGTTTGAAACTGAAAGAAACAAGTTTCAAACCCAAGTGGTCTGTCCAAGGCCCTTGCTCTTAACAATATTATAGAAACAAACCAAGCCTCACAAAGACCGAATAATCTAGCTCTGGCTTCCACTCAACCCTACGATGCAGTTAACTTTCATAATAATAATTACCCCAAAATAAAGATCCTGGCATGAACTTTCATAGAAACTAGTCAATATTTAAAGGCATATATATTTCTTTTCAGTGACTTGTCATTGAAATCACCTTGACAGTCAATCATATTGACTTGAGAACGGAATACAATAGATCTCTGACATTCAGCAATCAACCTACAGTTCAAATGTGTAAACTAGACTGCTCACTCAAGATTTTGTTTGTTTGTTTGCTTTTTGCGGTATGCGGGCCTCTCACTGTTGTGGCCTCTCCCGTTGCGGAGCACAGGCTCCGAAGGCGCAGGCTCAGCGGCCATGGCTCACGGGCCCAGCCGCTCCGCGGCATGTGGGATCTTCCCGGACCGGGGCACGAATCCGTGTCCCCTACATCGGCAGGTGGATTCTCAACCACTGAGCCACCAGGGAAGCCCAAGATTTTTTTAAAATAGTGATGAATAAATAAAAATTAATTCAACAGCTCACAGGCACTGAAAGGCCAATAGAATCCAGCCCCCCAGCTTCTGTCACTGCTGGTAAACTGTAAACTGACTTCTACAGGTGTATAGCCAGTATTCTTGTATTAATCAGCCAGTGTGATCAAAATGGAAAATAATAAGTACATAAATTCATCTCTTTGTGCTCAGCAGCACTATAATTATATGATGAAATTAGAGCACTGTGAAGGATTATAAACAAAAGAATAAAGGATTCAGAGTAAAGCCTTTAGACCATATCTAAAGTAATTACTGTCACAACTCATGCTGTCCATACATGCGGATTTCTGATTATATAGTTTACTATTAAATTAAATAACAAACAAACAAAAGTTAATGGCCCTATTAGAATCTTCCCTATTGATGTTTTTTTAGGCCTATAATGAGCCAGTATTAAAGCAGGAATATCTTTGAGGAGCAAAACAGAACAAGCCTGGCTCTTGGGAAAATGTGACTCCAGAGAGGAAGAAGGGTTAGGAGGTGGGCTCTCAGTAGAGTACTGAGGCAGAAAAATACAGAAGTAGAATATAAATGCCTTTATTCCACAAAAAAACTCGGCACTTCCATAGCACTGGTAAGTAGGTGGGGGCTATTAATTATATGTCATTAATTGAGATTTATAATCCCATTTAAAATTAATTTCTTATAAATGTGATAAATCAAATCATCTTCTGCTCCTTCACCCTCGTGCCAAAGTATCACTGAGGAAAAACTTTACTTTTAGTGGATTCGTGAGTGTGTTCATTCATACATGACTTATTCAAGAACTCTCACAATGAGCTTTTCACATGAGTCTCTGCTCTGGTCCCTGGTTGACTTGCAGAAAGTAACCTGAGGCTTGGGCAGCTGTGCTGTACGTGTGACCCATAGTCATAAAAAATTAGACACAAAATATGGATAGGTTAGAAAAAAACACATCCAGACTGGAGGAGAAAGAGAACAACTAAATAGGCATGCTTGATCAGTGGTGGGAGGCTTAAAAGTATTCTTTCTATATATTGTTATTATTGTACATCTATTTTATGGTAAATTTATAATATGATGCCCTTCACAATGTTCATCTGATGCTGAAGCTTATTAAAGACTCAAAGTGATGGTGAGGGCCATAGATACATATTTATTTTAAAATCAAAGTGTTGGGCTTCCCTGGTGGCGCAGTGGTTGAGAGTCCGCCTGCCGATGCGGGGGGAACGGGTTCGTGTCCCGGTCCGGGAAGATCCCACATGCCGCGGAGCGGCTGGGCCCGTGAGCCATGGCCGCTGAGCCTGCGCGTCCGGAGCCTGTGCTCCGCAACGGG
>NC_041225.1:66429384-66474384 GCF_002837175.3 Physeter macrocephalus
GCAACGGGAGAGGCCACAGCAGTGAGAGGCCCGCGTATCGCAAAAAAAAAAAAAAAAAAAAAAAAAAAATCAAAGTGTTTCCTGTAGCTTGGTCACCTTTGTGATTGGATCAGAGAGAGGTGTGTACTCTAGCACCATACTTCGTGTTAGGCAGTTGTAAATCTCCCTGTACTTGTTGAATAAATATCGATGGAGAGAACTATTGGTTACCTCATGAAAATAACGCAAGTGCTTTTCCTGGCAACTCTTCTAAATGAGGGCAGTAATGATAATGCTTTTAATTCTAATACACATCAGCAAGGGCATGGGGAGTAAGGGAGGTGAGGATGAAAGAAGTCGTTGGGACCTTCACTCATGAATTACAATGTTCAACTGGTTTTGACCAGGTTACAAGAAACCAGTTAGCAAATGAAGACTCTCTTCAAGAAGCAGCCCTAAGTTTAAACCTGAAATCAGGATGTCTACACTGGAGCAAAATTACATGTTTACTGATTTTAACTTTAGCTATAAATCCAAGGATCTATTCCTTAAAGAATCTAGTTGACACCAGGAAGCCTCTAAAGGAGATATTGTTTTAAATTATCACAATATAAAATGTTTCCCACAGTGATGATTAGAGGATTAGAAGCACAGCTGTAAGAGCTGATTGCTTCAAAAAGGTAAAATTATAAATGCCCATTTAGAAGATTAGGTTTACACAGGGAAGGAAACTCAATCAGTAAGTTTGAAGAATACTGTACTAAGTCTTGTGAAGGCCAACAAAGAAGTGGCTTTTACATTCTTAGATACAATGGAGAAAAACTTTGTTAGAGGGTAAGCCTGTGTGATTCTATCCTTCATAATCTTCATTTCTAATTGTCTCAGGGTATTTTTGTTTCGAGTAATTTCTCTTTCTTGTTGTCTCTTGATTCCCTCACCCACTAAAACTATGGCTGAACACATTTGAGAAACCTGTAGTTCTGTTCAGTTTTGAGTCTATATTTTGTTAAATTCCATAGTGAAATCATAAAGTATTTATTTTTTGTTTGTAAAAGCCACAATTTTTGAGAGGAAAAGTAAACATCTAAAAGCAGCAGTCCCCAACCTTTTTGGCACCAGGGACTGGTTCCGTGGAAGACAATTTTTCTATGGAGTGGAGGAGGCGGTAGGGACGGGGGTGCGGGGTGGCGGGAGGATAGTTCAGGCAGTAATGTGAGCGATGGGGAGCGATGGGGAACAGCAGATGAAGCTTCGCTCACTCGCCCGCCACTCACCTCCTGCCGTGCGGCGCAGTCCTAACAGGGCCACGGCCGGGGTGGGGGGTGGGTGGGACCCCTGTCTAAAAGGATTTGCACACTTTAACATTTCGGTACAGGGCGGGGAGGTGTCCAGGAACCACCACAGAGCAGCAAATTACAGGGGAAGTTCCCACCACACAGGAAGGAAAAAAACATTTAGATGCTTGCAGGAAGAGCTCAGAAAGAGGAAAAAAGAAAGGGAAAAGAAGGCAAATGGAGTGACCCTCCTCCCCCACCAGAACCGAACCTAAAGAAGATCGGACACCCAGATACATAAGACTGGAGAATTCAGAAACAACTAGTGCTGGTGTCACACTTCCCTGGGGGAAATGAAGACCTCTCAGAGAAACCTTGATTTTGTTAAGGTGCCCTGTCCATCAAGGCCTGAGAGTAGAGATGGTAACTGCAGAGGAGGATATCCGAGGGAAACCTCAAAGACTCCAGCAGGTTGCAGAGAATCTTGGATATAAAGGCAACACAAAATCCCAAGTCCAGAGGGTGTATGCCCACACAGTGCCCTAACCACTAGCCAGGGCCACTCATGTCTCAGTCCACAAAGGATGGCTAGAGACCAGGCTGAGGAAGGACACCTCAGGGAGTCCAGGGATGATTCCAAGGAAAGCCTTCAGAGCAGAAATCCCTCCCCAAGATCCTGGGGATGGAAAGAGAAATTTCCCCTTACTTAACAGGGAGAAAAAACTCTGATAGAGAATTTGAAATCTGAGTTGACTGAACATTTACTTGAAAGAAATACTTTTAAAAAAGAAGAAAATGAGTGATCTAAAATTGGAAAGTTTCTCTACCACCTGCCCTCAAACCACCATCACCAGGAATGGGAAATTAAGAACAAGATTAGTACCAGAAAAGTAAATAATTTTTCCCTGCATATCTTCTTTAAATTGCATAAACTTTTATATCCTTCCTACACCCAACTTACTGCAACAGCAAGGCTTTCTGTACAGTGAAAGCTTTCTGGCGCTTACAATGTGTGGTCAATACCAGACAGGTGATATATATGACGCTGTGGCAAATTCTGCTGCCAGAAACTGTTTCCAATGCACTCTGGGCAAAAGAACATACTAACTGTGTACTCTTTTCTTTTAAGGATCTTTCTTGTTTGGTCTGGCCTCTTCTGCTTGTTCAAACACACCTTTTAGTGTGTTCTTTCATAAAAAGAGGCTTATTTAGCTCATCTCTTATGAGGGTGATAGTGGTAATCTCATAGTTAATGATAATAGTAATAACCACCACTGATTAATGCCCAGTGTGTGCCAACCAGTGTGCATTGTAGCCATTAGGAGTACTACTGCATCAGTTCTCCAAGGTAGGTATTTTGTATACCTATCTTCAGATACAGCAATTGAAAATGAGAGAGTTTAAGTAACTTTCCCAAAGTCACACAGCTAGTAAAAGCTCATTTCATTACCTAACGTTAAATCCCAACACATGAGTTCTAACATGTGAATAAACCCTGACAACCTCTGAGGAACAAAGGGCTCTGTGAAAAGAAAAAAAAAAAAATAAAGCTAACTTTCTTTTTCTCTATTCAACGTTAATCTTCAGGATTATTCATTTTCTCAGTAGACAGAACCTATTGGGTACTGGAATGAGTTTTAAAGTATTGAGAACTTTCGGTTCTAGTTTCAGCTCTGCCATTAATTGTGTGAATTAGGGTAAGTGCCTTTTCAGTTTTCTCGTCTGATCAATAGGGATAACAGCTGTCTTATCTCCTTCACAGAATCATGAGTATTTCTACCCTTGTCTTAATTGATATAGAATTGGACAGTGTGCAGAAGTACTTTTCTGGTGAATCTAAAATATATTATTATATTCATCTAAAATTCATATCAGGTATGAGGATGACTGGGGAGACAATTTCAATATGTGGACTTTGTGTCAGGGGCCGGACAAGGTGCTGAAGACATAATGATAAAAAGATCCAGTCTCTGGGGACTTCCCTGGTGGTGCAGTGGTTAAGAATCCACCTGCCAATGCAGGGGACACAGGTTCGATCCCTGGTCTGGGAGGATCCCACATGCCGCAGAGCAACTAAGCCCGTGCGCCACAACTACTGAGCCTGCGCTCTAGAGCCTGCGAGCCACAACTAGTGAGCCTGCGTGCCACAACTACTGAAGCCTGAGCACCTAGAGCCCGTGCTCTGCAACAAAGAGAAGCCACCGCAATGAGAAGCCCACGCACCACAACGAAGAGTAGCCCTCACTAGCCACAACTGGAGAAAGCCCACGCGCAGCAATGAAGACCCAACGCAGCCAAAAGAATAAAAATAAAAATAAAAAGATCCAGTCTCTGGACTTGAGGAGCTCCCAGACTGATGGAAGGAGATGGGAACATACACAGCTGATTAGAATGTGACGAGACAGAAACAGACAGAAACAAAAATAATGTTATGAATCTAAAGTCAAACATATGGATCTCTGCCTAGGTCTCAGAAGAAGGACCTGGATGGGGAATGTTTCATCCACAGTTGTATGGTGGTGATAATTTTTGAATTTGATTGTGAGAAATATAAACATGTAGAAGGTATGTTTACATGTAGAGGCTCACAATTAAATGTGATTATATTTTTGAACATATTATCAGCAAGTAAAGATTAGGAATGAAACAGCTGCTTATTGGAGATGGAGCCACAAAAATATGTAAAACTGAGTAGTTTCAGAAAAGTGATGGAGAATTTAGGTTTCCTTGACAATTTGAGTTTCTCACTTGCATAATAAGAATAGCTACCATGTATTGGATCTTTTCTGTGTATCACAGGCATTGCACAAAGAACTCTACAGGGATAATTTCATTTTCTTCTGATAGCCTCATGTGGTAAGTAGTAATATCATCCCCATTTCACAGATAAAGAAACTGACAGAAAACTAAAGTGGTTTGGCCCAACCAAACCACAGTTACAGAGTTAGTAACCGGAAGGAAAAAACGATGTGGCTACACAACCCTTACTCTTAGTTCCTAACCTCCACATACTATACTGCACCCTGGGCTAGGACAATTTGTGAACTACAGAGAAAAAACAGTAAGTGCACACGGATGTAAAAGCTACTTCTGAAATCATGGGGAAGAAATAGCAGGGTAATTTTTCTCAACTGCACTTCTCTGCAACTACGCACATAAAAGATGGCTGGCCATTAAGCCACAGATCAAGCACAAGGATTACCTCTCCTAATAAACTCTTCTGGTATTTCCTGAAGGCAAGAAGATAACACCCACTGCTCTAACGAATCTAGCAACACTAGACTTGTATAAAATACAATATGATTGGCCCAGTAAGAAAGATTATATAGAGGGCACTGCCTCTTCAGTGAAGGAATAACTGTCATCAAGGGTTTTATGACAAGTGATTCCACAATCGAGTGACTTTTGCTATAAGCTACCCTGAAGCATTATATGTATAGATAATGGCATCATATAACAAACATGCCCTGTTGAAATTTCCTTTATTTGTGTTGTTGCATATGCAAAAACTACCTCCAGTGGTTTCTCCTAGTATGTGTACATAGCACTGGGCCTTATAAGGCCTTAATATACTGATAGAAGATTTGAGTCAATAAAGGAACACCAAGGAAGAAATGAGAAACCCTGTGCACGTAGAATGTCAGTAAAAGGAAGCAGTCCAAAATGCTATCTAACCAATAGAAAAAGAATAAACTGGTGGACACCTTACAAGTTCACTTAAATTGTCAAATGATTATAAGAGGATGTCTCTCAAAACTGCTTGAGATATTGGCTTTTGTCAAGAAAAACGATCTGATGTGAAATTTGGATATGCACCAAAAGCTCCAGTCTTCAAGGACTTTTCAATTTCCTCCAGTTTGTAAGTTTAGAAACTAAATGGTTCAGCATATCTCTAATAAAAAATCATCTCCCAAGGCTCCTTTTCTATGCAGGCAAAATCAAATTAACTTCAAACAGACGAGGTCAGATGCATACATAAAGGAAGTATCAAACTGTAACATCATCTTGCTCCAGCTCTCTCAGGTCTCCTAGTATCTACCCAGGAGAGAAATCCAAATATTAACATCACCCAAAAGCACTCTACAAAATCAAGCAAGAAGGGTGGTTTCCAAAAGGGAATGGCACAAAGTGAATTATCCTATTGTGCTGTTGAGCACATTGAGGAGGAGACTATAGCCCTCTGGACTTTTATTTAACATTTGCTGACAGCCAACAGGATTCTAGGTTCCTTTCACACCCCACAAATTGTGCAGCACCCTTGCCTTGATCGCTGGCAGCCACTGCATCAGGGGATCCTCGTGCTATGGCTTCTGCTCTGTACTCTCTGGACAATGGTCTGCTACGTGAGCACCACAGCCTCTCCCAGAGATAATGTATTGCACACATATGCTCTCAGAGAGTGCTCATTGGGATGGATTAGAGCAATACATCACCAAAACACTTTAGCTTATAAGATGTATTGCCACATGAGATAGAACCAGTTGCCAGAGACGTATTTTAAAGACTTAATTTCTAATGTTTTGTATTCAATGATGTCTACATTCCCTTTCTGGTGGTTTGGAAGATACATTTGAGAATTCTGTTACGGTCGATCTTTGAGATTCAGTGTTTTTCCCTATCATTAAAAGCATTCTGGGTACATATTGTATTTAATAGGAATACTCAGTAACTGAGCTTCCCTGAAGTGTGACGTGGAGTGAGTAAAGAGGTCTGTGTGCACAGCTGTACAATCAGCCCGAAATCCAGTCCCCAGCGTGAACCCTGGTGCCGGGCTGCATCTTCTCCAGAGGCCACTATATGGTCTAGCAATGGGCCCTGGGCAGGACACGTGGGAGCCAGGAGGAGATGCTTCCTAGAGGCAAAAAGCTCTGTGCAGGCACCTATTTTCTGGGTCCCAATACTGCATGCTCTTTAATGATAGGTTCTGCATGGCTATAGCTGTGTGGACCCGAGAATTCTTTTTTTTTTTTTAACATCTTTATTGGAGTATAATTGCTTTACAATGGTGTGTTAGTTTCTGCTGTAAAACAAAGTGAATCAGCTATACGTATACATACATCCCCATATCTCCTCCCTCCTGCGTCTCCCTCCCACCCTCCCTATCCCACCCCTCTAGGTGGTCACAAAGCACCGAGCTGATCCTTCCTGTGCTACGCAGCTGCTTCCCACTAGCTATCTATTTTACATCTGCGGACCAGAGAATTCTGTTCTCTCTTTTCACTGTCTAATTTTATTGACAAAAGAGTGGAATAACGTTTAGAAAACTAGCAATTTACAAATCCTAAAAATAGATATTAGACTTTATCATTTTTTTGTGGATTATCCAGAATATGTTGCTAGAGGCACATTCTATGAGGGCAGAGCCCACAGCTATTTTGCTTTTACCATTTTTTCCCTGTGCACAGTGGTTGTTCTGTAAAAAGTGCTCAATAAATATTTATTCAATGCATTAATAGCCATGCTTCCCTTTAACAGTAGAATTATTTCATCAGCAAATTTTGCTTTAGAGGCAAAGCATTACTTCCTTCAAATATAACTGCCCTCTGTCATAACCAAAAGTTAAATTGCATCTAAAAATGGTAAATAATGGCAGGTCTTTTTAAAGAAACGGTTCTAACCTATAGACCTTGCTTAAAGCCAGCACAGGAAAATAATCTTTATAAAACATGTGAAAAACAGAGAGGGAGAGAATGAGGGAAACAGAGAGGGGTGGGGGAGGGAGGAAGAAAAGGAGAGAATAAGAGGAAAAGAAAGAGGGAGAGAAAACAAGTTAATTATTAATAGGACTTACCAGTGCATTCTTCATATACATATTTTCAGAAGACTATTCTCTAAAGAGATATCCACCTACATAGAGTTTAAGCTGTGAGGGTGACTGAAAATTTATATATGGATTATAGAATTAGTGTTATTACTTTATAATCACATTTTGTATACTGCAGTTTTTAGTTACTTTAGTGACAAAATTCCTAGTATATTTCTTTCTTAGTCACAGACCTTATTGGCTATTTTTGACAGTGTCCTATATTCTGGGGTCTAATGCAAAAAAAAAAAAACCCAGAAAGCAAAAACACAGTCAAAAACACTTAGTAGCACTTTTTATATCTGCATTTCAAACTAAGACCAGTGCATTCCTGATTGCATTCCTGTTGAACCAAGTTTTTAATCTTCTTTTTTCTCTCCTTATATTGTGCATCTTAGGTCTACAGAATAGCTTTGGTTTTAAGCTACCTGAAGAAAAAAATTCTTACTTGTAACTTTCAATAGCCTCATTTTCACTAATTATCAGACACACACACACGCGCACTCACAGAGACATACACAAACCTTCAACATGCCTCCACATTTCCTTTATATATTCTATGTAAATAGATGCAGGTCTTGCATTGCAAACACTGAATGTGTTTGCATCCAGCTTGGTCAGGAACTGAATGACAGTAGCTCTCTTTTGAAAGCACTGCCAACTCCTCCTCCTAAAAGAAGGCTTTCCCAATGGCATTGTGGTCAGCAGCCATATTCTCACCCAGAATTTGTTTCTATATTACCATCATAGCAAGTGATAAACTACTACCTATTGGTTGTGAATATTCTGAACTATTATTACATTTCCTAATCTCAGCATTTTTTCACTTCCAAACCATTCTCAGTGTGATACTTCACATAGAGAAATCAATGAATAAATAATGCCAGCTGATGAAGAACTCTGAGAATGGTGTGGAGAAATAAGATATGAAATTCAAACTTGTTCATTTTTCTCTGTTACTAGCACAAGTGAAAGATTTGAGATCCCATATAAAATGTTGTTAATATCTGTGAATATAAAATAAGCCTCACCACTACAATAGATAATTATGAGCTTCACGTATACTCGCTGAAGATTTATCTAAAAATAGTTAACTGTTAAAAGTATTTAAGTGGACTTTTTAAGATTGATTTTGCTTTAACATTAGTGCCCAATAGCATTCCATATTTTGGTTCCTAATATCACATTATGCAAGGAGTTCCAGTTTTACCTTAACTAAACGTTTAGCTGAAGAACATTAATAATTAGTTTTATGGCTACCCATGGCTAGGCTGAATAGTATATAAAATACCAATTAATGAGACTATGCAGGGTATTATATCTACTGTTATAACTAAAGATTTGGAACAAATATAAGGAAAACTGCCATAGTATATATGGAATGGTAATAGTATCTGGCTGATATAATTTTTTATAGATGCCCAATAGTATGTCTTTCTGAAGGAAAAAACTAAATTGAAGGCACAGAAATACAGAATAGTTATACTTTATTGAGAAACCCAAGTTTTTAGGAGATGGGAGAGACTGTTAAAACAGTTACTAAACAATAAGCTTATCTACAGTGTGCAATAATGTGATCCAGTTACTTTTTTATTTGGGCATTTGTGCATTAGTAGGGATTAAGAAGTCTGGCCTGAGCTTCCTAAATCATATTTAAATGTAGATTAAAAGCTAGGAAAATTGAAATCTAAACTGAGCAAAAGAGAAATTATTTTTTCTTAACTTTTAAAAATCATTAAAGGCTAAAATTTGGTGCTACCCATCCCGTGACAAGTTCATAAAGCCTCATCATGAAGCCTCAGGATGACAAGTTCATGAAGAATATTAAAAAGAACACAGTGGCCCTGAACCTCTCCTATTCCAACATTGAATTCAATGTTCCAGATTTTTCTTCGGTTTTTCCTTCTTAGAGCTCTCCATTTCTCACAAATCACTTTTTAAATATTTGTTTACAGCAGGAGAATACTGTCCAGGGCTCAGGATATCAGTTCCAGAATGTCATACAGGAAGGGTTAGGCTCCACAATGTTTGAAAGGGGTTGCTTAGGAGACTTGTTTTGAAGCTGTATTTGCATAACAAGCTCATAACTTTAAATATAAAATTTGCTTTGAGATAGCGGCAGCTTCACATGTAGTTGTAAGAAAGTACAGAGAGATGCTACATACCTATTGTTCACTTTCTTATTGCTCACTACCACTAATAGTAGCATCTTGAAAAATTTTAGTACAATATCACGACCAGGATATTGACATTGATCCAACCCACCTATCTAATACAGGGATTTCCGACTCTTTTGTACTCATTTGCATGCGTGTATCTGTGGGTATGTGTGTACTTAGTTCCACTCAATTTTATCAAATGTGTAGGTTCGTGTATCCACCACAGTACTGTATTGTATGTTACAGTATACAAAAATAGCAAAATGTGTAACACATTTTTATTTACACTCCAGATACATATGAGAAGATGTAAATTGTTCAGAGCAAGGAATTACACTATAATTATTTTGTTTTGAGGTCACTAGAGAGGTGGCGATGACAATTTTAAGAAGGCTAAATCCACCCTCCCACTACTCACTCTCCCAGACTCGCTCTCACCACTGAGGGCATCTGGGCTTAGCCCTGGATTAGATAACATGAAACTATCACTTCTTTACCTCGAGCACTTGTGGCATTTTCAGATTTTCTTTTCCCTTAAGCTGAATTTCCCATTTTGACATGCTCCTTTACAGAGATCATTCAAGAAATTAATATTTTACTTAAGTCAAATGATCCTAATCTTAGTAACATAAACCCTACTCACCAAATTGTTGGTAGAGTGAAATGAGATGCCTAGTTTTGTATCAGCTTCTAATGCAGGCCAGCTGCCATGCAATTTACAGGGCTGTGAGGAAAACTGATTCTCAGCTAATGTCTTCAGAGACTAGGAAGTCTGGGAGGGGACTGATTTCATTTTATATTTTATGCTGCTAGGGTAGCACTGCTAAATAAGGAAAGCCTGTATTGGATTCCTAAAGAGACCACAAAGTCACAAAGAGTCATGATCTAATCTGGAGAGTGAGGGTGGGGGAAGTGAGCTGGGAGCTCCACGTATGATGAATATAACAAGATTCACCCAGGTTGCGCTACTGTCACCCAACTTTTCCACAGATGTGCATGCAATATGAAGGAGAAACTAGTAGGAAAATATGACTGGGTTAGTATAAATAATCCCACCACTGGAGACCCAGTGCAAATGTCAGGCACATCCTTGCCTGAGATCTGCATAGGAAAGATGGCAGTGTAGAAACTTTAGATAACTAGAGTTAGCATGAGATGGTTATATTTTCTGCTGGTGGGTTTTTAAGACAATGTTTTGATGTAAAAAGATGTTTTCCGCTCCAAGTCATTTGCTTTATATTCCCTCTTGCAATGCCCTTTTCCCAAGGGGTTTGAAAACAGATCTTATTCTTCTCTATATCCCCTGCAGATTTTAGGATACCTAATTGCATATAAAAATATTCAGTAAACACTTAGAGAATTAAATCATGCCTAACCTTCATATTCCCAGAAGAAAACTCATGTCCACATCTTGAAAGAATGAAAAAGGGCTTACAAAACAGACCTGAAAATTAATAATTCAGAGATGAAAGTTCCCCAAAGCATGGTACTGGATCTAATTTATAATTTTAGCTCTGTTGTTTATTCATAGTATCCAATCTTCCGCTAAATGCCTCATACCCACACCCATATACAAAGACAGTTAGAGGAATCCTGATTTTGATATGTTTAGAAAAAAAGAGCATTTAAAGATAATCATACATTAATTCAGCACATTGGTGTTAATTAGTTAATTATAGTCTAAAAATATAATTATTTTTAGTGGTTACTTGATTGACATAGGTAACAATATTATTTCCTCTAGAGATAAAATTGAGAGGAACGGTTTACAAGAAAATTCTAACTCACCAATGTCTCCAATAGACGCTGGAAGAGAAAGCTAAGAGGACCAAAAAATATGACAAGTGGAGGAAGGATGAAGACATACACTGGGCAAGAGGCTACCTAGAGCAGGAGGCAGCACATTCTGGATATCTGAAACTGGGGTTTCTCTCTCATTTGGGAGGGATCCTGGCTCAGTGGTACAGTGCTGTTCCTCCGTGGCTCATCTCCCTCTCATGATTATGTCCCTGAGCAGAAGGGCTTGTGTCTTGGGCTATATTCCCAGTTCCTACACTGTCTAGAGCACTGTTAAGACCAAATGCACCTGTTAGAATGGCTATTATCAAAAAAACAAGAAATAGCAAGTGTTGGTGAGGAGGTGGAGAAAAGGGAACTCTTGCACTGTTGGTGGGAATGTAAATTGGTACAGCCACTGTGGAGAACAGTATGGAGGTTTCTTAAAAAAGGAAGGAAGGAAGGAAGGAAGAAAGAAAGAAAGGAAGGGAGGAGGGAGGAAGGAAGGGAGAGAAAGGAGGAAAGAAAGAAGAAAGAAAGAAAGAAAGAGAAAGAAAGAGAAAGAAAGAAAGAGCAAGAAAGAAAGAGAAAGAAAGAAAGAAAGGGGGCGGAGGAAGGAAGGAAGGAAGGAAGGAGGGAAGGAAGGAAGGAAGGAAGGAAAGAAACTACCATATGATCTAGCAATTCCACTTCTGGGTATTTACCTGAAGAAAATGCAATCACTAACTCAAAAAGATGTATGCACCCCATGTTCCTTGCAGCATTATTTACAATAGCCAAGATATGGAAACAACTTAAGTAACTTAAGTGTCCATCAAAGGATGAATGGATAAAGAAATTGTGCCACACACACAGACACACACACACGGGAATATTATTCAACCATAAAAATGAAATTTTGCCATTTGCAAGAACATGGATGAACTTGGAGGGTATTATGCTAAGTGAAATAAGTCAGACAGAGAAAGACAAACACCATATGATCCCTCTTATATGCAGGATCTAATCAAACAAACAAACAAAAAATCAAGAAACAAAACCAAGCTCATAGATACAGAGAACAGATTGGTGGTTGCCAGAGGCAGGAAGTGGGTATGGAAGAAATGGGTGAAAAAATTTTTTTTAATCTTTCTTTTTTTTTTTTTTTTTAAGTGGAAAATGAGGGATGTTAGGGTACCAGAAATTGCATTAAAAGAAGATTCTGTCTGTACTGGATACTGAGTCCCCACTCTTGCCCTTGTCTCAGAGGCTGCCACTGGAAACAAGATGCTGGTCTTTCAGAACAAGTCCTAAACCTCCTGCCCCTCTGCATTGCTCACTCCAGATTCAAAGTTCTGAGCTGAAGCAACTGCTGGGCTGAGTGGCACCTTTGGGGACAGCTGGGACACATGGCTTCTCTCCATGTAGACTCAGGGTCTCTCCTTATGTGACCTCACCACATGGTCTCTTCCAGACCAAACTTTTTATGTAGTGGGTCAGGGCTCCCAAAAGTGCAAAAATTGAAGCTGCCAGACCTCCTTAAGGCTTAGACTTGGAAAGGCCCAATAGAATGCCTCAGAATGGAAAGGAATTCTATTGGTTAAATCAAGTCACTAGACCAGGCCAGAATAAATAAGGAGCTAAAAGAAAAAGAAAGAAAGATTAAAAAACTGAAAAATATTCTTACTTGGCCTACACTTTTCAGTTTAATGTAGCAGCATCTTTTATCTATGCATGCCAAATGCCTGATAATGACTAATCCAAATAATAATTAATACTCATATTACCACTCCCACTTTTATAAAGAGCTTATTCATCTCTCTTCAAATAATTTAAAGCCAAAAAAATTCAAATTGGCCAAATTTCACCTTCCCATAAGATATGTAGATGATAGAAAAGATAGATTTGTACCCCAGTGAAAGAAAACTAAGAGGTTTTATTTAAATATGTCTTCAACAGATAAGTATGTGCCGAACTCTTAAACAAGAGTTTTCTGTGACAATCTTTTTAGGTACAAAGGGAATCAAAAAGGAAAAACAGGTTTAAAGTGAAGTAGGAGATTTTGGAGGGATCACAGGAGAGGACATCATGGTTATGAGGAAAAGAAACTATTAGGAGTCTCTGGAGGTCTCTTGAGAATGCCAAGCACAGAGCAGGCAGCTGTTTGTCCTAGGCAATAAGATATCTAGCGAGAAATGGTAGAGCCAAACTAGGTTATATTTAAGAGCCCAGACAGGGTACTTATTTATCCAAAAACATACAGTTATTTAGAGGCAGACCCAAGATTATGAACTAGGTACTATAAACTAGGTACACTTTAGAACTTGGGCTAGGCCACGTTGGGCAATGACATCTTAAAAAAAAAAATGTTGCATACATAGTAAAATTTTACTCTGGTATACCATCACAGAAAGGTTATGGTTTTTCTGATTTCAGAAAGTCATAAATTAATAAGATACTGTTTGAGAACATACAAACCACCTGTTCACAATTATCAAATATTGTTAACATCCAGGAATTTTGTCTGATCTTCAAAATGTTTTCTTACCTACCGGGCTAAAGTATTCCTCAACATAAAATGCAGATTTGGCTTTAAATATTGATTTTATATGTGGCTAACAAAATTCTGACCCTAAAAATAGGGCATAAAAATAATTACTTAGCAGATGGAAGAAAAGACAAAATAGGATAAAACAAAGATGGCAAAAAGGAAACAGAGAAGAGAGAGGGAAAACCACTAGTAAAGCTAACACACAAATGTAGTCTAACTAGCTTCTCAGTTCTTAGTTAACCATACTTTGGGATCTGTCAAGAAAATGAATCAAAACATCTTATACCTTTGGCGTTGCGTTTATGTCTAAAACATTCATATAAGTACTTACCCAGAAACACCTCCAGTAGCTTCCAGTTTCCTGGCTTGAATCATATGGTTTTAAGTCGCCTACCAGTCCTCACAATGGCCAGCATAACCGATCCCACGTATCTTAATAACTTCATTGCCTGTTACTCACTTTCAAAAACCCTAGAGTCCAATCACAGTAAACTTTTTCCTCTCCAAGGAAGCTGTCATTTTGTATATATTATCTCCCTTCCTCCATTTCTTTCTTCTCTCCTTTCTCTCTGACCCACTTATTTATTCAGTGTTTGTCACCTCTCCCTTCTCCAACCTTTTAACCTGGTTAACCTATTCACCTTTCAAAACTCACTGGTATAAGGCCGAGAAGCCTTCCCTGACACCCCCCTCTGGATCTGCCATAGCACTAAGGGTTCACCCCATCAGAGGACTTACAATGGAGTACTGCAATAAACTCTTTACCTGCCTGTTTCCACAATGAACCCATGTTTACTGAGGTTAAAGACTAGGTCATGTTAACTCTTGTATCTTAGTGTCCCTAGCACAATACCTGGCATACAATGTTACTCACCAAATGTCCGAAGGCTAAGCAGCCAAACTTTATTGAGCACTTCCTATTCACCAAGTATTGTACTGAGGACATTAGACTTAAGGTTCACAAAATCTAGAAATTCCTTCTCCACAAGGTAAAATTTTATTTGAAGTTTAAGATCCAGAACAGATAACCCAGCCCTCATGATCTTCCAGTTGTCAAGGCTTAGTCACTCTCCTGGCACATGTAAAAAAGTAAGATAATGATACTTAAAATATTATATTAAAATTACTATAAGTATCTGTCCCACTGTATTTTGTGTGCTTTAGGTCTATGATTCCTACTCCTCACCTTCACCCCAAGTAAATAGTGATGAGCTGGACATTTGACTGGAGCACAGTAAATGTTTGTTGAATGAAACCATGGAATTGACAATATTCTAATTCTCCTTTTTTCTTTCTAAGTGTATGGAAAGAAAAAGTCTACCCAGTGAACTACCTTAATATGTCCTTGAAAGTGTCTGATTTAGAGATAACATCCCCATCAATCCCCATAGTTAATGGCCTCAAAGATCTGTTGCCCTAAGGAAGTTCTTTTACTTTTGTTCAACGCAAGCCAACAATTATCCTTTAAACTCAATATGCTAAAAATGGAGAACACCAAGTTTTTTGGGTGACCATATGTTCCTATATTTCTAGGTCAGTCTTGAGCAACTAGTCTCTTCCACGTACCCCATAAATACACTTGTACCCGTCAGCCCGTCTGTCCTGGTTTCCTTGGTTTGGAAAATGTGGTCACTGTGAATGTTCTATTTATTTCCTACCAACCACCCAACATTTATCTTTTATGTTTAACAATATTTAAATTATCTTAGCTCTTTTCTGAAAAAAGTAAGGAACACATGGACAGCTCTTGGCAGAGAAGATGAATATGATGAACTATTCTTATTTTGACATCAAATGACTTGGAAATGTGCTGGTGGTGGAACAAGGAAGATCAAGTTTCCCTCTGTTAACTGAAGGGTTTCCTCTGACCCAAGGATGAAAACCTAAATGAATGGGTGGTCTGGGCTTGGTAAGTAGATTGTCAGCATCAATACTGTCACTATAGCTTGATGTGTTGGGTCAATCACAGTATATCTACATGAATGTGAAAGAGAGTTCTTAATCTCAGCCCCACATATAAATGTAAAGGTCAGTGTGTCAAACACAAGTAATAAGTGAGGAATTTAGGATGTTCTTGAGTCTGGCATCAAGCCACAGGCTCTGTCACTTCAGTTTGGCACTGCATTCCTCACATTGGAATAGTGTTGCAAACTTTTAAAGGAAATAGAAAATTCAAAGGTCCCCAAGAATAAATCTACATACCTCACCCTCTTCCCCACAGATTCTGAGCATTCTGGTTTGAGAAATAGTGGAGTAGTTAAGTGCATGGGTTTTATCATTAGACTTGGATTCAAGTCCTCAGTGCCACTTAGTAACTGAATGGCTTTAAGCAAGTTAATTAAACTTGCTAAACATTGGTCTCTTCATGTGTAAAACTGGGATTTAAATAAAACAAACATTTTTTTAAAAACCTGCCCCTAAGTGAAATAAGCCAGTCAAAAAAAAAAAAAATACCATATGATTCCATATATGAGGTATCTAAAGTAGTCAAATACATAGAAACAGAAAGTAGAATGGTGGTTAACAGGCACTGGGGAGGGGGAAATGCAGAGTTGTTTAATGGATATAGAGTTACAGTTTTGCAAGATGAAAAAGTTCTAGAGATCTGGTGCACAACGATAAGAATATGCTTAACACTCTTGAACTGTACACTTATGTTATGGTTAAGATGGTAAATTTTATGTTTGTTTGTTTGTTTTTTTTAACCACAATTAACAACAACAACAATACCTGCCCTACAGGATTATAGTGAAAATTAAAATTTTATAGATAGATGCAAAGTACTTTTCTCAGTACCCAGTAGAGTCAGTGCTCTTTATAAAAGGGGGCTAGTTTTCTTTTTTCAGTGAAATCAAAATTATTAAAAGTATCAAAAGCTCACAGACATTCCTACTGACTCAGTGAATGATTTCCTTCTCAATCGGTGTGTTAGTCGGTTGTTGATGGGGCATCAGTAAAGAGAATCACTGAACTCATTCAGATGATTCATTCATGCTGCCAAATTTAGTGATGATTATGAGCCTTGTGTTTTAGTGAAGCATAAAGCAGTAACCTGAGGAAGCACCAGTCTCCTAAGAGAAGTCATTCAGTTATACGTGGTAGCATCCCTTCAGGCACTCTGGTAGGCAGTGACAATTCCTAAACACCTCTGAGAGCAGAGCCACACAGATTTTCTTTCTGCTGGAGAAAACAGGCTGGTGACATATACGTTACCGGACAAGAAGTCAAAGTCCTTCTCAAACTGACCCTGACCCTTACCCCTGGGATCCACCTCCTCTTACTTACTTTGCTCCAGCCCCACTGGCCTTTTGGCTATTTCTGGAACCCCCCAGATCTGCTCATCCCTCAGAGTGTTTGCACTTGCTCTCTGTCTGCCCAGAATGATCTCCCTCAATGTGGCCACAGGCTCACTCCCTCACCTTCTTCGGGTTTTTGTTCCCATGTCACCTTGTCAGTGTAGAACTCTGTGACCATCTTATATGAAATTGCTACCCTCTTCTTCTCCTGGCCCAGGGACATTGATTTTTCTCAAAAACACATACTATCCACAGATGAATTATATATTTTTAAAATTTGTTTAGTGTCTAGGTCCTTACAGTACAGTCAGTATAAGCTCCATAATGGTAAAAAAAAAAAAAAAAAGCCCTTTTGTTCACTACTGTATTCCAACCTAGAATAGTGTCTGGTACATAGTATGAACATATTCAAAATTTTTGGATTGAATGAATGAATATATTGGTCAAAGCCTTATGCAATACGAGTTAATAATAGCTTAACCAAAAGAGTTCTCCTCACAAAGGAAATATCTAAGAAATCTTACTTAACAGCCCCATAGCATGCCTCTACTAAAAGTCAGTTTGCTTTAACCTCAAATTCTTTTCCATTCCAGTGAAAGTGAGAGTGTGTATATCTGTTTTGCTACCCTTTCACTAATCAGAAGGGTCTGGGACACACAGAAGCGAATGTCCCAACAGTTATTGAAAACGATTTGGGAATTTAGAGGTATAGGTAGATATGTAATAAAATGTTTTCAATAATGTATTATTATTTTATTTTAATATATATTTATTTTAATATAAATCACCTGTTATTGTAACTACCTTTATGAAAATACACATTGGGTTCTTGGCTTATGCTAGATAAATCAAATATTCATGAATATCATTATTATACTTGCATGTGGTACCAACATATTGCTTCTGTTCTGTATTAGGAGAAAGAACTTCCAAAAAGAGAGAGTAGCTAGAAAGAATTTACAACAGGGAGGTGTGCAAGCTGGGTTCCAATGCCAGATTTGTCTTCATCCAGATCCCTGACCTCAGGCGAGACACCATTTCTCCATATCTGGCTGTATAGACTGTGTTTTCCTATAAAAACCTTCTTAACTTCTCTGAGCCTCAAGTGTCTCACTAGAGAAATGAACAAAAAAATCCTTATTGCACCTATTTCACAAAGTTGCCCTGTAATTTTGAAAATTGGGACTCATACCCCTGGTGATGTGGTGGATGCTGTTAGGTGGTTCAAAAACTGTATTTAATTTCCAGGTTATATTTATTTGGATGTGTACTTGGAAGGAAAAAGTATAACTAGCATATTAAAGTTGTAATTTTATAGATAATATTACTTTAAGATGAGATTAATTTCAAAAGTAAATTAAGTTTAAATGGAAAATATTAAGTAAGTGATAATATAGGTAATACATAAATATGGTACAATTATGAATGTGGTAGATAAAACTGAGGTTTGGGAAAGTCTTGTGAGAATCAGTTGTGAAAATATGTGAATGTTCTTTTCAAAGTTAACAGTGTCAACCATGGTAAGATAGTATTAAATGAATGTAAATGAAATAAAGTATTATAATGATTATTCTGGTAGAGTTATCTTTTCTTTTTCTCTTTTTTTTTTTTTTGAGTGCCTACTATGTTCTTGGCACTCAGTAAAGATGAGGCATTCTACCTGTAAGAAAAATCCCTACAAACAAACCTGCTGGAAGCTGGGGCATATCACAGTAAGCTGTTTCCCCACATCACACATCCAGACCATAAATCCAGTTCTGCTGATGGTAGACCATGCTCTAGCAGAGTTACAACTTCAGAAATGACATCCAGAATTCAATAGGCATTTTTTGAAAACCAAAAGGCAAACCTTATAAGTGAGGAAGCCGCTCTTTCACATGTTCCTCATGTCCCACTATGCAGTATTGTGAAAAAATAGAAATAGAGCCTTATTGATCAATGCTGAATAATAAAAAATAGCATTGCTAAACTCAAATAATAACTGTGATATTGGGTCTTTCACAAAAAGGACTCAAAGAATCTGTACCTCATAAAACCATATATATTTTTTTTTTTTTTTTTTTTTTTTTTTTTTGTGGTATGCGGGCCTCCCTCTGCTGCGGCCCCTCCCGCTGCGGGGCACAGGCTCCGGACGCGCAGGCCCAGCGGCCACGGCCCACGGGCCCAGCCGCTCCGCGGCACGTGGGATCCTCCCAGACCAGGGCGCGAACCCGGCTCCCCTGCAACGGCAGGCGGACGCGCAACCACTGCGCCACCTGGGAAGCCCCAAAACCATATATTTTAATGGAAGTGTGTAGAATGAGTATAATCCATATAAAAATGTGAGCATGTAGGAGATGTATGACCCTGGGGTGCTTGCCATCTGCCTTGCTCCCCTTTACATATTCCTTACCATACTATGTACCATGGTTCAGACACCATATCTCCATTCTAGCATGTTCTCAGCTACTTACTGGTTTTTCTGCATTCACTTATTTTCTCAGATTAATCAGAAATTCATCCCATCTGTTCTGAAAATAGACAGGTGCCTAACTACTGCTGGTTCTCTAGGCATATGTCTTTCTCACCCATTAGATTGTAAACTCCAAGGGAAGTCAGAAACCATTTTGCTTTATACCCTGTCACATCCAACAGTACCTGGAATATAGCGGATTCTTCACAAATGTGAATGAATGGATACTCTAGTGAATAGATATATTTATGCAGCACCTGTTACATGCTAATTACTATGTAAGCTTCATTGCTGCTCAAGTATTGAATATAATAAAATAAATTTTAAAACTTTAAAGGCCCTTGTAAATGTGGAGTGTTTCCAAAGCATTTTAAATTAATTTTTAAAATAAGTTATTCCCATGTAGTTTTAAATCAGAACCGTTAGCTAAATTCTCAATTGGAGATTTTATCAAGATTGTATTTACTATTCACAAAGATAGAATTTTACAGTGCTATGGTTACAAAATGTGCTTGTACAATACATGCACTGTTTCATATAGCTCCATGAAATGCTGGTTCTTTATAACATTGCCTGTGAACTACTTTCTGTGATGTCGTTGTATCTATGAAACAATCCAGAGTATTCTGTTAGTATACATAGCTTTTCCCATGATCTGAACACTTTTACATCCCTAATCCATGAGAACATGGGACATTATATGGCATTCTCCTGGACAACTGGCATTAGCCCACTATACTCTAAATATTCTGATTTCCTGTCCTGAATCGAGGGTGTTCTGTACCAAGCATGGTTTCTTCCATAGAGGTCTCTGTTTTTGGTGAACAGTCTTGACGTAATGGCTGACAAAATATGTACAAAGGCTAGTGATCAATGCGCTGACAAGAAGCAAAGAAAGGGTTCACGGCGTTTTAGGGGTTCATCCAACAATCTGGTGGGGAGATAGTATAGAGGCAGCACTTTGAGCACAGAGACTGAAGATGTTCAACATTTTATCCCCAGCGCTAAGCTTGATTTCTTGTCTAAAGTCACCACATAATAAATGTTTGATGAATGGATAAAGGGAAAAAATAGCTACATAAGGTAGGAAGGGCTATTCAGTATAAAGAGTCTGAAGTCCTCTCTTTTTATAAACAGGACAGTCAAGGAAAGCTCTACCATATATATATATATGTTTGACTCAGATCTTTAAGGAAAGACAGATTATGATCTACAGAAAGGGGAAAGTAGGACAAATGATGACAGTGACATAAGAAATGTAGGTCTGGGGAAGTTCTGGGTTATCTAATTTTAATTATCACGATGCCTGTGATTTCCTTGCTCCTTGATGTTTCTCTGAATCTTTTTCCAGTTCCTTTCCTTGCTATTATGATTCTTTCCTGCATTCAGGGCTCTTCCCAAGGGGGCTGACGTCAGCGATGTCTCCATGCTGTGCTGGGGAGGAGCGAGTCTGCTAGGTGGGAGACAGCATCTTTCTCATCCCTCAGCAGATGCCCCAAAGTTGAGCCTGGAAGCATGCCCCAGTTTGCCTGTTAAACACGAGTCAAGTACCCTTCAGCAAAGATTCAGGCTTGGCTTCCTTCCCTTGGCTATTAAGCTGCATTCCCACAGAATTACAACATGTCTGAGGTTTCTAAAACCCTTTGTGTGTATCTCAGTTATTGTGCTGGATCCAACTTCTGACCTTGGTTAAGCAGGCCTCAAATCCTTTCCAACCCTGCCCCTGAAGGTCCAAGAACACATAATAAAGGAGGGGATAACAATAACATCTATAGCTTAGTGACCACTTATTATGGATCACTCACTGTGCTAAACTTTTTGAATGCAGCATCTCCTTAACATAAGCCCTGCCTGGTAGCTACAACAATTACTCCTATTACCTCTATTTCACAGATGAAATAAAGAAACTCATTCAAGTTACACAATCACTAACTATTAAAGCCAGATTTGAGACTCCGGCAGTCAATTTCCAGAGTTTTCAAGGGCAAGGGCAAATGACACTAGAAACACATAAACAGGCCTAAAAAGGCAGCATGTAAACTGCCACCTGCCTACAGTGTACACACCCCAGAAGAAAGAAGGTGGTGGGTCATCTTCTTCATGCACTTGGGTAGCAAGTACGTGAGCCCAGAGAGCCTCTGTGAGATGTAACAGACATTCTAACAATGACAGCACAGGAGGGTTTTCCGAGTTTGTGGTGTCAACAGAATCGGGAGAGGTGACTTGGGAAACAGAGCTTGCTCTCGGTTCAGGGCGCAAAGAGCAAGATGACTTCCAGGACTCCTCCAGGTTTTCTCGTTAACCAGGATAGAGAGGGCCACAGGTTTCAGAGCACAGACTGTCCACCTCTAAAGACCGTGTAATCTGTTGTGTAAAGCTTGACCCTTTGGATGCTTTTTTTTTTTTTTTTAAAACAGGAACCTAGTTCAGTGGAAAGGATGCTCATAGCGAGAAATGTGTGTGTGGTGTGTACACGATCACAGAGGAATTTAGAGAAAGAAGTCAAAAAAAATGTCATCTAAGTGCAGAGGACAAAATTGCACCAAAACACCAGCATCAGGAAGCTTGCCATGAAGATGGGGAAACAGAGCAGGTTCCTGGGGCACATTACCTAGGAGGGCATCCCATCCCAGCCAAATGGGCCAAAATCAGTGTAGTGATCAGGAGCTGCCAGTCTTAAAAAGCCCCTGGCCTGGGCCAAATAGAGCACACTGTTTTCCTCTTCCTCTCCCTCAATGCCCTGCCCCCAGTCATTTCAAAATGAAATTATCTAAGATCAGATTGTTTGTGCTGTTTATTTGAACAGAGCCATGGGTTTTTGATCAAGTGTTACTTCTTCTGAGTCTTATAAACTAAAGCATGATTAGGTGAGTATTTGCTATGAGAGATAACTAAGGGGATCCATTTTATGTGAATGCACAAAAGATATGTAGAGAATATTTTCTTCATCCCAATCAGCCCAGCTCTACCTCAGTTCTTCCACACCGACAAATGGATTGGACATGAACCCATGGGGCCTACGTCACCTGGTATCAATGGAAACTTGTATATATATATACTTAAGGAACATGGACTTTACAAGTATATACATTTCTCCCATAGCTTCTCTATTATACAAACTATGCAGTATAAAAAATAAAGGAAGTGCCAGCGGCCAAAATGAAATTCAATCCCTTTGTGATTTCTGACTGAGGCAAGAACCGTAAAAGGCATGTCAATGCACTTCCCACATTCGCAGGAAGGTTATGTCTTCTCCTCTTTCCAAAGTGCTGAGGCAGAAGGCCAAGTTCCATTCATGCCCATCCGAAAGGATGGAGTTCAATTTGTGTGAGGGTGCTACAAAGGGCAGCAAATTAGCAAAGTAGTCCAGGCTTCCAGAAAGAACTATGTCACCTACACTGAGCGAGAGCAGCGGGAGAAGGCTAATGGCACAGCTGAGTGCGCACACATTCACCCCATTAAGGTGGTTATCGCGAAACTGGACGAAGACCAAAAGAAGATCCTTGAGCCTGAAGCCAAATCTTGCCAAGTAGGACAGGAAAAGGGCAAATATAAGGGAGAAACAATTGAGAAGATGCAGAAATAATCTTATATACAATTTTCATTAAAAACTGTTACAATGAAAAAAATTTTTAAATTAAAAATATAGTAAGACATTCAACTTTTGCCTTTAATACTATCCATTTTTAAAACCAGGACTCATAAAATAAGATTTAGACAGTAGAAAGGAAAACGATTTATGAATCAAACAGACCCAAATATAGCATCATATTTTTGGAGTAGATCTGATCACTATGGTTGGTGGTTCTAACAGAATAGATTTTGTGTATTAATTATACAATGTAATTTTATTTGTTGTTTGCAAAGGGGCAAGTAGCCAGAATTCCCTTGACTTCTTTAGTAACATCTACATGTTTTGGCCATGTTTTACAGATTATAGAAATGTTTTATGTGGCAAGTGATAGTTGTTCTTATATCCAATACATCTATGATGTTGAAAACATGCTGTTGGATGGCACATATTAGAAACCTTAAAGAAAAATAGATATTATCATACACTTGAAGTTGTATGACAACAATACCCTTGGCATCCAGCCTATGAAACCTATGAGAAGATATTTTTAAAAAGGTGAAAATTGTGAAAAGGAAACTAATAAATAGTGACACATTCCTTTAAAATTAGCAATCTGGGACAATAATATAATTGTTATGCATCACAGCTAAAAATATTTCCAAACTGATAAAGTATACTTGAACTTATAAAAGTATGTTTAAAATTCCTTAGTTTTGTATTTCATATTTGATAACAAGGTAGATCAGGACATATGGTCTTATCTATGTAAACTGAAACTTTATTCATATGTCCATAAATTTCCTTGACCTAAAAGAAATCAAAATACACATTAGAACTATCTGGCAACCTTCAACACCTGTAAGCATCAGTGCGGGTGGGCCATAGAGGGAACCATTTGCTCCAGTTCATGAAACATGGAGAAAGACCTTCTGACAACTGTATTAGACATGGTAGTGTGTGTTATGCTAAAAGAGAATCATTAAGCCAAAAAATAAAGCCTTCCAAGACAGAGCAAGGACTGGAGAAAATGGGTTGAGGAATGTCTCTTCTTTTTTTTTTTGCGGTACGCGGGCCTCTCACCGCTGGGCCCCCTCCCATTGCAGAGCACAGGCTCCGGATGCGCAGGCTCAGCGGCCATGGCTCACGGGCCCAGCCGCTCCGCGGCATGCGGGATCCTCCCGGACCGGGGCACGAACCCGCGTCCCCTGCATCGACAGGCGGACTCTCAACCACTGTGCCACCAGGGAAGCCCGAGGAATGTCTCTTCTTAAAGACCCACGGGAATGGTATAAATGGGCTGCGTGCTACTTAATCATTGAAGCAATTATTTATGTTTATGTTTTGGTCCTTGATTCCATTCAGTCTAGCACCACCTGAATCCTAAAAAAGGGTGCTAAACTTGGGGGGTTCTCGTTTTCCCTTCTCTCCGTCTTTCACCATAGGGTCCTCATCTCCCTTCTTCCTTCCGTCCTGCCTCAACATTAGAGAAGACTCTCATACTGTTTAGGGCTGACCCCTCTGTGATGCTCTATACCAATTCATTTGCTCATTTATTCAGCCAACCTGTATTTTGTGCCTATGTCCAAGCCACTCTCCAAGCACTAGGAGGGATACTCTAACGAGTAAGAGAAGACCTCTGCTTAGAAGGAACCAAGAGAAACAATAATGAAGCATCCAATTTGGGTCCAATTTGCAAATCCAGGTTGTAAATTCTGGTATGCTGGGGAGATTGAGCATGGGGTGTATATTTTTATGAGGTTGTAGTGGGCATCTTGAATAAAATATAAAGAGGGCTTTGGAAATGATGGTGAGACCCTAGTGCGCTGAGTTTAAGACATTCAACCAAGAAAAAGGAACATTTTCTTAGACTGTGATCTGATTTGACAGAAAATACGTTCTGAGTTTTGAAAGCAGGAAAGAATATGGTCTCTAATTAATTGTTTTGAGATATAAGAGATGCTTTGAAGGTTACTCAATTGTTCTCTGTACTATTTTCTCTCTCTTGCTCTCTTTTTTTTTTTTTGTAGGGAGTGGGGCATATTCCAAATTCTTTGACTATGATTTATGTGCCAGAGTAAGAAAAGAGGTGCACCTCGCCCTGCTCCTCACCCCCACCCCTGTTCCAAGTGAGGGACGCAACTTAGCAAGGGTGTCAGGGTCAGCATTTGAGACTATGAGTGTGAATAGTTTTCCCTGGCAGACAAATGTAAGATTAATGGAAGCAGATCAAAGAATAGCACCCATGGTGGTCCCAGGAAGATTGGAAAGGCTGTCTCAGAGAATGCACATCACTTGGAATTCTGCCATAGGGAGGGAAGAGTTGAGGGGTAGGCATCCAAGCTATTTTTTCAAGTGAGGGCTTAGAGTCCAGCATCATTTTAATGTCCATCGCTGTTATTAACTGCATTTCTTAATAGTTCCCCTCCAGCCTGCTATGGCATAAAATGAGGCCCAAGAACTGAAACAATGCAAAAATAAATAAAGGCTATAAAGTAAGAATAAACAACATGCTATAGAAGCTTTATCTTTCCAGCATTTTCAATTTCTCTCTCCTAAAGTCCCCCTAAAACTCCATTAATGGTTTCCTATAAGAAAACTAACTTTCAAAAGCATCTGTATTCCCAGCTAGATTAGAACTGATTTTCACATTTGTTTTGATTTCATAGTTATGATCAGGAGTTAGAAATTTCCCTTCAGCATTAGACTTCTTCCATCAATAGTCCAAATAATCTATCTCTCCTTCTGATCATTGCCAACTTTCCTCAAAAAAAAAAAAAAAAAGACTTCTTCTATCTCTTCTTCTATCTCTTCACTATCCATATTTTCCTTAACCTCTTGCTATCTGAGTTCTTGGGACCATTCCTCTTTCAGAGTTGCCTCTATCACCTTTTCTCAGATCTTTGTCCTTTCTCAGATCTCCCATGTCTTTTATAATAATTGTTACTGCTTTTCATAATATATGCCATACTATTTAAAATGCTTCTGTTTTGGGGAGCATCCCCTCTTTGTTCTTCTAGGTTGATATACGCCATTTTAAATTATCAAAATAACCCCTTGTTATCCTCTCTCATTATACAAAAAACTCACATACAAAGATGTTCTACAAATCGTCAATAATGCTGGACCCAGGATTGGAGTGCAGCTTTGGCTAACTCTAGATCCTGAACTATCTCCACTCTTCCATTGTGCCTGCACTGGAATGCTGTGTAGTTCACAACAATTTCATCGCCACTACTGGAAGAAATGGCTCGGCCAGGTCAAACTTACAAAGAGAAAGATTTGTATCTGGCCAAACAGATAATGAACTTTGCCGGTTCTCCCTGGGAGGAGGGACCCATCTGCCCATCTGGTTCAGAAGCCTTCAGGGGCCCCACCCTACACAGGACGTTGCAGTAGGGATTCCCCTAGTCTGTCTGGAAGAAGGGTCCTGTTGGCTTGCTCCTCAGGTCTTGAAGAGGCCTCTGGAAAAAAATTCCTAGCACTTGATTAGAAATAAGCAAAGTCAGATGGTGGAGCCTGTCTTGGGAGGGTCATGGTTCTGTCCTAGGCTTGATCTGGGTCTTTGTCCTAGTTGCCTCAAATGAGAATAATCCTCTAGCCACATCACAATCCCTTAAAACTTTGACTGATGTCTCAGCAGGCTTGGTGTCTCTGATATGCTGTAGCAGCCCAAGTATCTACTTTCAAGCATCTACCTCTTCCTCCCCAGCCATAAGGCCCCCTATCAAGCTGTCCCCTCCTGTGGTCTTACCTGTCATTAGGTTTCTGCCGTAGACTCTGGGGTACATCCCTTCCCTTCCCTTCTGACCTCTTCCCTGTCTTCTCTCCCTGCCCTTATTTCTTAACATAGGTACTTCTCAAGGTTCAGGGGTTCCATTCTCTTCCTGCCTCTCTTCTAGTTACCTTCTCCGATGGGCATGTACGTTCCCAAATCTTCTATACCTCCTCTGTGTGAATGGCTCCTAATCTTTCTCTTGGCATCTGTCCTGCGTTCCATAGCAGCAGAGGAATCTCTCTGCAGGTTTTTTAGGCACAAAATAGATTTTCTCGTTTGTTGCCCAGCAGCCAGCACACACTGGGAATGCAGCTCAGTGTTCGGTACATATGTTTTAGAATAAAAAAATGAATGAGTCTCCTCCTGGCTCCCCTCATTACTTTTCTCAATGAGCATGTCCATTTCCAAAGCTTCAATACCTCCTCCATGTCAATTTGTTGAACAAATAAATGAATGAGTTTAAAACAAAACTTATTTTTTCCACCTTTATTCAACTCTCTCCCTGCTGTTGCCCTAAAACAGGTTTTAGAATCAGACTGAATTATTTTGAAACTTTGTTCAGTATACTAATAGGATGAAGCCTCAGACAAATTACTTAGCTTTCCTGAGCCATCTCCTTAGAGGGAAAAAGAAATCACAGAGAATAATGATCACCCTACTTGTTTATTATGAAGATTAAATAGTATGTGTAAAATATCTCAGTGCCAGCCATATTCATGCTTATCAGCTCTAATCCTTAATTCTCCTAAAGGTACATTAAGTATCTCATTTAAACCTCACAAATACCTCATAAGATACTTTTATAGCTCTACTTTATAAATGAGGTGATGAGGAAACAGAGGGACAGAATGTGACTTACTTGCACAAGGTCAGACCAAAACCAAGTCCTAGGCAGTATTCCTCTAAGGCCCATACAATAAACCACCTTACTCTTAGATTACAAGCTCACTAAGAGGCCGGATTCAGACCTTATAAAAATTGATAAATCAAATGGTTCCAAATAAAATGAGCCTTTAGAAGGTGATCACTAAACACTGAAGAAATAAACAAATATGTTTACCTTTTGAAATCTGACCTCCCAGTTTGATGGTAAGCTATTTCGGGGGAAAGTTTGTGAGTACTCCCACAATGCTAAGTGCAAAATACTACAAAAAAAAAAAAAACAAACTTGACTTAAAAATTATGGTGTAATAAAGAAAATATACTTGGTGATGCTTTTCCAAAAACATGAGGGGTTGGGTGTTGCATGAAAGAGGAATTTTAAGATAAGGAGAAGTGAGAAAGAGAAGTAATTCAGAACAAATATGCTTCAGTGAAAGTTGTATGAGTCAACATCCCAGAAACCAAGTCATAATTTCTTCATCAGAGGAGGGAATACATGATTGAGAAATTTGTCGTGCTAATTGGGGTTGAGGCAGTTGCACTTGATGAAAAGGAAATCATCAGAAATGGTTTGATGTTTTCTATAAGAAGCTAGAAAATGCATTATAATTCCAGTTGTGGATAGAAATTTAATGCATTTTAAACAGGGTGGAAAGGGTGAATAATTGTTTTGTCAGTTGGTAGAGTGGATTTTAGTCATCTCAATAACTATTAACCTAATTGAAGGAGAGCAGAAAGGCATATAAGAAATTGGGGGATGCAAAATCAAATGTAGGAAAGCAGATTGATTGCTTATATGAGAAATTAATATTGCAAATTGCCTAGACAGAGTTTCAGATTAAATGAGGAACAAAAATAATAATTAGAAGAGAGGTACCTGACTCCAAAAGCAAGAAGAAAGAACTGCTTAAATACAGCAGGTTGTTGAAAAGCTTAAAAAAAAAAATCCTGAAGTGAACTATTTTTTTTTTCTGAAAATGATAAGAACACACATAATTGCTTAATTAGAATTCTATTTAATTACAGTTACATCCTTGCAGTGATAGATATGGTATAACCTGTAGAGTTTGGTTATGATAGGAGACTAAAAATAAGGGGGGGGTGTGGAATTTCTAAGTGAAAATACTAGGATTTGCTTTCTGTGGCAAGGGATACTAATAAATGTGAAAGACATGTTTTATGGGCCCTACGAAAGCTCACAACTCTACTTAGAAGTAAAGTTTCTAGACGAATAACTGAACTGTGACCTTTTTCCAACAGCTCATGATAAACTTTTCTGTTAGATGACGACAGACAAGAAACTCAAGGTTAATTTGGGAGATGCTTGTGGAATCATATGATCATTAAAGTTCTGGTAAGAATAAAAGAAGAGAAAAATGACATGAAAGATTGTGACATTTAAAAAACTGGCAATGGGAAAATGCCTTTTCCCATTCTAAGTTTATCTTTAAATGAAAATTAGGGGAAAGAAGTACTGAGTAATGCTGCACTTGCTTCTACCAACATGGTTATTATTTTGGTAAACTGAAGATTGTATTGGGTGTATCAAGGATACCCAACTTATTAGAGACATCTTTGCAAATAATAGTAATAACAATTTGGGGAAAGTCACTTAATCTAACTATGCCTTAGTTTCCTCACTTGTGTCATTAGGTGTTTTGTTTTTTTTTTTCTAACCACTATGATATATGCTGCTATATTTCCTTCTGATGTTAACACTTGATGTTTATAGGATAACATGACTACCTAAGAAGGAAGTTATAGGTAAATTAAATCAGGGTGTTGCAAGGATCCAATATGCTTAGGCATTTGAGAATTTAGCTCTTGGATCTGTCCTTCAAATGGTGTGATATTAGGTTGACACACATGCTAGATACATGGGTTTTAGGATGCTACTGGAACAACAGAAATTCTGATGAATGGGGTCAGATATAGTATGTCAAAGGCTTGAGTTTACTCAAGTGATTATGAGATTAACTCTCAGAAATCATGACCTTGACTTCTGCAATGCAATCAAGAAGGTCCAAATTGGTCATTTGGAAAGTGCTTAAGAAATAGGAAGAGTGGAGAGAAGAGTTTGAAATTTGAAATTAAGCCACAAGCCTAAGAAAAATTTTTTTTCATGATAATTTTACTGTGCATTAACACCTTCTTTAAGTAGACTTTCATAAGTTTATATAGAGTTGTCCTGGACGATCTAAAAACCACTTCAATTTAGTTACAGTCTGCCAGGTCTGCCATGCACATTATAGATTAGAGTGTATTTAAATATCATGAAAATGTACTGTTGCATAAGATAAGCTTAGCTCCTTCTTTGCTCTGAGGCAATTTTATCTCATTGATTAGTCAGACACAAGCCAGGTGTTATCAAACAGAACTATGACATCTTAGATACCTGCAGTGCTCACTGGTTCCAGGAAGTTAGGAAGGAATCAATAATAAGAGGGAAGCTGGTAGAAGGAGCTATAATGTGAAAGTGTTGGAGCAAGAATCATAAGACCTATTTCTCTACCCAGGTCTCTAATGGTTAACAGAGAGGCCAAACATGCCTCTTCAGCTCTCCCTTCATTTTGAAGAGGATGAAATGATACCATCTTTTCTTTTTCTTTAAAACTGTATAGCCTTATGGAAAAGGCTGGGAATGTGAACAGCTACAGTTTAATGGACTCCAATGTATTTCATCCAGATGTGGGAAATTCATCAACTAGGTGGCACAGAAAATGCAGACAACCACACATGCACTATATTGGATATGGGATCTCAGGACCAAAAAATAAAATAAAATAAAAAAATAACATCCCAGGATTATGGACGGGAAAGTGGGAATAAACATTGTCCCCCCACCTCTTCCTCAGATCCGGTTTTGGCATCCTGGAAAATTCCACGGAAAGCTAGATTAAATCATGTCTTTTAATTTTTCTTTTCTTTCAAGCCCCATAGAGATCCCCTGTATTTAAATTTTAATTATGTTTCTGTTAAAAGATATCGTCACCATGCAGAATTTTCTTCTTTGAATCATCATGTACCTTCTTATAGTTGCTCTTATAGTTGAATGTTGTATATGTTATTTTTCCCACTAAGAAAGAGGATTATCAAAAATAAGTTCTCCCTCTCCCTCTCTCAATCTCTCTCTCCTTCCTTTCTTCCTCCCTCCCTCCCTCCTTCCTTCTTTCTTTCCTTCCTTCCTTCCTTCTTTCCTTCCCTCCTAATAACATTATTGGAGGTTCAGATACACTCTGTATTCTTAACAGAATGAAAGGGAACATGGATTCCGGCAAAGAGGGAAGCAGACTATAATAACCCTGAAGCAGGAGAAAGCACTTTTTGAATCTCATCCATCTCTTCTGCTGACACTTTCACCTCCTCCCACACTTATTCACTGCTTAGCATGTGTGACCATAGTACCAACTGCAGAGATAGTTCCTCTCTGATTTCTCTTCTTTAATGCATTTCAGCCCTAGAGCCGGGAGGGAGAGATTGGTATGAGTATTTTTCCTTCCAAAGAACCGAAGACATACTTGGCCTCTGGTGTCTCCCTGCTCCATGTTAAAAATTTCCAGGTTAAAACTTTCCTCGAAGCCAATCCCTAAAAATACCATTCTTAAAATAATATCATTCTACTCTCTGGCAGAGATCACTCACCTGTTCACAAGCACCATCCCTCTCCTAGACTCAAATTGTTATTTAAAAATAAACTACAAGGCAATGACATGCAGAACCCATCCACCTACCTTTACTAGAAATCAAGGAGGTACATAGCAGTGGAAGCATATCTCGTGTTTTGAATTTTTTAAAACACTGAATGTTTTCATCAATATGCCCTTTTACTGGACTGCAGGACCGGCTACGGGTTTAGAGCAATGAAGCTTGTTTGATTGAAAACCATAAAACTTAATGAGAATGCTGGCCTCCCAGCATCAAAGCAGGTGGTTTCCTCAGAAAGACTTCAAGGGCCTGGGCAGAGAAAGACTCTTAAATTTGTGCTGCTTCTTGATAATCTGATTCTGGAGCCTTTGCCAAACTTTCCTTAAGGGCAACGTGAGAAGAAAGCAAGAAAAAATAATAAACTAAGCAGGAAGATGGGAATCTCTTTCAACCCACATTTTGTCTTAGACTTTAGGAGTATTTTGTTTGTTGTTTTGTTCTGTTTTGTTTTTGATCAGGGAGGTGGAAAAAAATCTTATCTTTTCTTATCTTTTGAGGATAATGAAGGTCACTCAGATATGTTAGAACCTTTTTGGCTAGAGGACTTTTGAGAATAGGACTTGCAGATAGCTTTGTAAAAAATGCTTATCTGTTTGCAACCACTACTATAGGAAGGGATTACCTCAGGACTTAAACATTGTAGGAAAGGACCTTAAAGTACATAAAACTTAATTGTCTCACTTGACAGATGAAAAACCTGGTGCTCAGAGTGGTTAAGTAAAATGCATTGGGTTATACTTCACATGTGCTGGCCAACTTTCACAGTTGTGCAGTCCAAACAGTCAAAAAGTGCACCCCGGGAAGCCAGTTTTCTTACTTCCTTCATGCTTCCCACCGCTCTGGTTCCCCATTCCTTTGAGCTCTGATCTGTAGAAAAATATCTGGTTTGATTGCTTTGTTTTGGCTGAAATATATAGATTCGTCTTGTCTTGGTATTTTTTATTCTTTATTCCCCAAAACTCACCAAGTCACCTTGATTCTACCTTTGAGGTCCCTCTGGATTGTTTGTTATTGCCCATTCTTCTCTTGCTAGATCAACGCTTAACATCTCTGCCTTGGTCTGTTTCAGTTCTCTCCTTTTTAAACTGGAGGCTTAAGGTCTTTTGACCCTTCATATTAAATCCTGGCCCTATCACAGACCTTTCTAGAAGTATCCATAGCGTCCTATAACAAATAGCAGTCTTTGTTAAAGTCCTTATATCATTTGCATCTGTATTACCTTAAATTTTTGTTAAAAATTCAGGTCCACTGCTAAATCAGAAGCTACGGGGACAGGGACCTGCAGTTTAATAAACTCTCGGATGATTTTTAATACACAAAACTTTCAACCATTGGGGCAGTCATATCCTGTCATCATTTTATCCATTTTCAACATCATTTCCTCCAATTTTTATCCAGCATCAGTGTTCACCTCCCTTCTGTACATCCTTTCCCTAGTCACACTGACTGACCCCAAACATTCCCCCAAGCATGGTTGTGTATTCTTTTACAACCTTGCCCTTTCTCCAACTTTTCCTCTGTCTCAAACTTTGTAGCTCACATCCTATTCACTTGGAGATATACTATTTTCCTTTCAATGCTAAGCTCAAATAGTATCTCCTTGGGAAAGTCTGGTTTTTTACATTTCTTGACCCCCCTCCCTACACTGTGTTGCCCTAGAATGCAGCACAAACCTTTGTTGTAGAACTTATCTCACTTAAGTGTAATTATAATGAATGTACTCAAGGGTTATAGAGCACCAACTATGCCTCAGGTTCTAGCACTAAAGAAATAGTCACAATCCCTGCTAGCAAAAAAGTCTCCCCTAGCTTTTCTCAACCAAAGTCCTCATCTGAACCACAGAACATAGAAAATTAGTTTGAGTAACTATTTTCTCAGTTCTCCCAATGATGATACATAACTAGCACTATTACATACAATGGATGTCTTAGGGCATTAGGGCTTAATCCTCCTGAGAAACCCTAGTTAATCAAACACTGATACAATTATAGTAGCAATACTATGATAGAGATAAGCCCAAGGTGAGGTGGAAAAGCAGAATCAGGTGACCTAATTACCTACGTGTTTCATCTGTACCATGTCTTATTCTTTTTCTGTCCTCACTTGGCATCTTGCACAGGCTCATTTCATGGAGGTCATTTGATACATTTTGTTGTTGTTGAATTAAAAGCACTGAAATTCATTTTTATGGTTATGTGTCTTCAGAATCCAGCCAAGGCAATGAAAATCATCCATATTTGTAAATCCAGCATCTAAGCAGTGCTAGAGACACAGCTAGCACTCAGTGAGGGCTTGGTGAATAAATGTACAAATTTCGAAGAATTGTTACTCAAAAATCATAAGTACTACAGTACTTAAGGAAAAACTAATATGAATGTAAAAATCTTTCCTATTACTTAAACTACACTTCTGGATATTCCACTTCAAATTTAATTGCTTCCTGCGTTATGTGTATTTTCAAGACAGAAAGAAAGAGTTGCATTAAAAGTGCAAGGAAAGTTGTATGAAGTGAAAAAAGGCTGCATTTCCCTGGTTGGGGGATTAAAGTAAGTGGTGGTATTTTCAGTGCAATTCTAATCTAATAAAGCCAAAGAAATTTAGCTTGAATATATTTTCAAGAACAAATAGCCTCTAATTACAAATTGAGTTTAGAGGAAGATAGTGGGGAAAGATATAAAGTGCCATAAAAATCTGGTGTCCTAAAGAAATTTTGAGGGGGTCTGTTGTACTTCCCTCTCTTACTGCAAAGTCTGCAGCCACTTCACTTCAGACAAAGTTATCTTTTTATAAGCATCACATAAGCACACACTTCACACTCTTCCTGGGATTCATGGTTTTCCCATTTACGTCACTTAAAAGCATCTCTGTTCATTTAATCAAGAAAATTTCAGGCTGAGTGGCTTCAGTTTAGAGAGGTGCCATACTTCTTAGCTGCCTCTAGGGGGCTCTTATTAACATTCATGTTGCAGAAGGAGCATTTCCCTAAATGGTTCTTTAATGCCTCAAATCCCCAACTGTCTAATTTATATCCAAGGAAGAGTTTACTTCCTTTAGGGCATAACCCATTATGTTACAAAGTTGTTAAAATGTAAATAAATACACAGAAATCTGTTTAAGTTAGCAAATTGTGGTAAGGTAAAATAATCCTGAATAAACCATGGCCTGAAAAAATGTGAAGAGTATATATGGAAAATTCAGCATAAGAGTATTATCCTGCAAAAATAATGATTAACCCAAGTAAACCTGCACACAGTGATTTTCAGCACTTTTGCAAGTGAACAAATTTTGCTATGAAAGCAGTACTCAAAATCAAATAGAGGTTAGGAGACCTAGTTTAAAATTGTTATTAAAACACACACAGGCATTTTACTTTAATGGTCATGGGCTTAGTTCCAACTCTTTCGTTAGCAAAAGCTTATTGCTTGGATAGTAAGTACAACTCATCCCAAGACTGTATTTGCCTCTAAATTTAGACTGTTGGGGGACTGGCTCATCGTGGATCCTGGTGATTTATTTGCCCTCAGTGTAACTGGATGCGAAGATCCTAATGTCCATCTTCCGAAAAAGGTTGAGCCCACGCAGGGGCTGGGGGAGAACTGAGCCCGGGAGGGTTTTCCCAGGGTCTTGGCACTTTGAGATGCTGAGGCTCTGGCTGTAAGCCTCAGGGTCACTACTGAGCTACTAAATTATACACTGTTTTATATTTTAATATGTCTAAAATACAGATCTTAGTTGTAATTGAGGTGCATTCTAGCCTAGGTTAATTGGCAGTGTTTAATGCCAATCATAACGTAATTGTACATCTTACAGTCAATGATGTCAACAAAACATGGTGGCTGAGGTGCTCTAGCTCAGTGATTTTCAAACTTTAATTTGCATATGAAATCACCCGGGGATCTTATTAAAATATAAATTCTGATTTAGTAGATCTGGGGAGGAGCATGAGGTTTTTCATCTAACAAGCTCCCAGGTGATATTGATGCTGCTGCTTCACAGGCCACGCCTTGAATAGTAAATCCCCAAATGGGCTAAGAATCGCTTCCTTTTAAACTACCTAAAACCTACAGCTTTAAGGCGCATGCCACTGTTTACAAATTGTTCTTTATAAACACCATGTAATTTTATATAAATGTGTTGATTAATCCATGATAAATCAAATAATTATTAAATAATAGCAAAAGGTAATGTTAATGAAGGATTGATTTCATTCGTTGGTGATCATACCTTTCAGTCTGGCGACCTCATAGAAGAAAATGTTAACAAAAAGGTCAATTTACTCTTTCAAACAAGCATTGAAGTCTTACATATGAGACTCTGCTTTGTCTACAGGTGGTGAGTGCAGGGAAGGAATACAGTGACTGAGCTTGAAAAATAATGTTATGTGAAATCTGATGATGATGATAAAATCCTTAAAAAGTAAAAACAAAAAACTATTTGCATTTGAACTATAAAAATTAAGTGACTACTATTCCCAGTTATTAAAAAGATATCAGTGTTTTTCTAAAAATGCTGAGTTTCTCAGTCGTCTTTACTAATTTTTGATACATTGGAAGGTGGCTATTATAACTCAGGTGAACAAAAGAGGAATGCACACTGGCTAGAGTCAATAAACTGAGGTTTTCTTCTGGATTCTTCTGCATATGAGTGATGTGGCCTTGATGATGTTATAAATAACTTGTGGCCTCCAAGTCAATTCAATTTCCTCACAAAACTGTTAGGACAGTTAAATGAAATAACTTTTAAAATGAGATAATATGTGCAAAATCTCATAGACTTGTCTGCAACCTGGACAGTCCTCATACTTCACAGGGTCCAGTGCAAAATAAAAATGAAGGGCTCCTTGTTCAAAAGTTATTAAGAATTTCAAGATGGCAAGAGGAAGATATTAAACCAAGAGCAGGGTCCTTCTGCGTGTGAGGGCCCTGTGTGACTACATAGGTTACATGTCTGTGAAATATATATGTATAGGTCACATTCCTACCTGCAATGTATTTGTAGTTAACACACACCATTTATTGAAATATTACAGTATAATAGGTACTATGCTGAGTGCTTCAGTTACATAGTTTCACTTAATCCTTTAGAGTGAAGGAAAAATGAAGCAAAAAACATTAAATTACTTTTCTCAGGTCACACAACTACTAAGTCTACGGAGCTAGGATTTGAACCCAGGTCTGTCTGATTCTAAAACAATCCGTCTTAACTAATTTAATGGAATACCAATCTATAACTGACTACTGTCATCACATTTGAGTCAAATTTAGAAACTTAAGTTCAGAAAAATATATATGTTTGATGGACAATTCATTTATCATGACCTGCATTAGATAACCTAGGTCAACCTAATTATCATATCCTGGTACTTCACATAGTAGATAGTCATATCATACATGTGGAACTAAACTGAACACTCAGAGTCACCAATTTCTCTGTGTGCAGAATATTTACTCAACAAAGATAAAAGATCTCATTTTCCTATTATTTAAAATCACATGCTTCTGAATGATAACAGAATTATTTTCATTTTAAGGTAATTAATTTGTTTTAAATGTGTTTCAATAGTGATAATTCTCCTGAAAAAAAGGCCAATTACGGTGTACAGGAATAATTTTCTTCCAAACACAGAACTTGATCCAAAGAACTAAGACGAGAGTATATCGTCTCATAATAGAAATTAACATGAAGACCAAAATATTCACTTTGTTTGGGATAGATGTCAGATTTTTAAAATATGGCTCAAACTCAGTAAAGTACAAGCTTGCATTTCTATGGAGCTTTTCTTCTTTGTAATGTGTTTCCGAATCCTTCATATCATTTTATCTTTCCTATTCTTTTCAAATTCTGAGAGCAGAACTAATTCATTGTGCTTTAATCCCATGTAATATCATGCCCATTGTAGAGCTGAGCAAAGAGAGACAGAGAGGATAACTCAGATTACTTTGTCACCTTCTCTTTGAAAGTATTATAGATTTCCTTTGGCAGAATTAATGACAGCTTCTGCTGTATTTTTAGAGCAATTTTCAATACCTCATTTAAAGAATGTGTATTTTAATTTTCTGTTTCTTTGTCAGGCTCTCCTTCCAGATTCCTAGGTGTGTTGTTTATCTGTGTGTCCCCAGTGTCTAGTACAGAGTCTAGCACACAGTAGGTATTGATTAATGTTGACTCATTGAATGCGCACATGCCTAAGTGAATGGAACAATTTAAACAGGGTACTCTAGTGGGTGCTGAAATTAAGAGGAAATGTGAAGTCTTCGACATTATTCATTACTGCTTTCTGCTGGGCTAGAAAATTTCATATTCTATAATATGCATCAATTCCTTAAAATGTCATTGAACCCCCTACCAAACCATGTTATGCTAGCTTGATATCTGAAAGCACTACAATGCATTATGTCAACTGCTGATATAGTTCCAGGCTATGGGGCATCTGCCAAATATGATGGGAAATAAAAATCTGTGGGTCCCCTGGTAGGGAGGTTGCTATGTTCAAAAAGCTGAATTCCAGACAAGAACTCACCAGATACTCTGGAGACTAAAGACCTGAGTTCCACTTCATTGGGGACCTGAGCAGATGGGACTTCCTGAACCCAATCTCGAAGAGGAGTGCCTATGGCAAAATGCCTGGTTTCTGCCCTAATTGCTTATTTCCCTTGTCCCCAAGGCTACAAGGCAAAGAAGGAAACTTACTCTTAGCAATCTATGAAGCCAATACTTCATAGAAATCTAGAAAGTACTTCCAAATGTGGTTTTTTTGTGTATCCCTGTTCACACGGTTGGCTACAGGGCACAGAAATTTATGACAAGTATTATTATCTTATTTACACCCTTAGAGGAGGAAGGGATGCAGACTTACAGAGCAGAGAAGCAGTTCACAGAGGTGACATTCCAGTACCAGTTAGAACAGTAGGAGAAAAATCCCCACTGGAAGCTCACGTGTAACTGGGCATCCCCGAAATATGTCCTGCTCTTTCCCCTCCCACTTAGACACCCCCTTCTGCAACATCCTAGTAATCTAGGCTGCATTTTTGTGTTCTCTTTCTCCTCAAGGTTCCTATAAAGTTCACTTCATTTAATTATACCTTAATAAAAATATTGAGAACAAGGAAATAGAAGCAAGATTATATTATGAGTAAAGGAAGCAACATAGAGTAGCTGTTAAAGGCAAGAGTTCTGTGGTCAGATTAGTTAAGATTCAGATCTTGGCTCTGCTACTTAGTGATTGTTTTCTCCTAGTCAGTTACCTAACTTCTGTCTCCATGTCATTTGTCAAATAGGGATACTGCAGGTATGTAACTTGTGAGATGCTCAGAGAGTTACTTTTGAACATACAAAGCACTGGAAAAAAAAATGACAGTGCACCCCTCTAGGCAATTTAAAAATAAAAGCAAAACCTAAGATAAAATGCCGTAAGCCCACCACACACACGCAAAAAAAATGGTGTTTTTCTTCCATGATTACCTTGCTGCTATGTTTGAAATACTGAATATCTAGTTATTTCACAAAGTTTCATTAATTTATTTTTTAGGAGTAAATTGTTATGTTTGCTGTGCTGCTGCTGGCTGTGCCCTAGGTACAATGGGGTAACTCACTGGGTGTTGTAGAAATTACATGAGAAATAGGAAATGCTTAATATGTTATTATTACTATTCTGGAATACACCAACTCTTCTTACCCTTTTATGACAGCTGTGACTTTTAGCATCCCTTTGTATAATGCCTTGTATAATCCTAGCCACAATTAGGTACCACCGAGTTTATAACACTAGAGTATGTTTAGATGAGCTCATTCAGGCAATGTGCTCTAACTAGGAAAAGTACTCAACTTAGGTTATTACTAGTATCTCACAGGGGTTCTTGAAAAGACATCCTTAAAAAGGAAAGGGGGATTTCTGACTTAAAAGAAGCTGTCTTGAAAATGAAAGGAGGGAGGCAAGGGTAATTGACCTCTGTTTGCATTTTAGTGCCAACAATTTATTACAGCAGAAGAGTTGAAACACATTTCAGTATTTCCAAGATCTGAAAGACATCAGGCAGGGCTTATAATAAATCAGGTTAATGGCACATAAGAACTTGTCATATTCTTTGACATTCCCACAAACTCCATCTTGCTTTCTCGTTAAAGTATTAAAAGCAAACTGCCATCTTCTGTGGTTTTTTCTTTCAGGTGGAGAAACTTATTTTCTTTCTAGACTAGAATTTTTGCCCAACACTGTAAGTCAATTTGCCTCCTCTTCATCTAGGCTAAACTAAGCTCTTACAAGTCACTAAACCAAGACCCTACCTCTAGGAAGGCAGCACAGAGCCAATGTGTGAGTCCTTGTGTTACAGGAATTCCTTTGTATTTTTGTACCGTCTGCTATTTGGGGGGGATTAGTAAAATCTATCTTAAAATGGTTAGTTAAGTTGAGGACATTTTACCAAACATAATTTAGGTAGAATTTATTTTCCTTAGTTATGTAATAATATGGTGAGTAAAAATATGTGGATATGTATGGAAAATGGCTAGGAGGAAGTGAGATGGGAATGCAAACAGCAATTCTCTTTCCAAAAGAATGAATGAGACATGTGGAAAGGTTAACATAAATGCATTGGAAAACGCTACTTATCAATATATAGACTGTGACAATATAATAAGACAGGAAAGTCAGAAACTATCTACAGGTATCAGGGACCCCAACAAGGAAGTCTGGAGGAAATGAAAACCTGGGAGAAACGTGTTTAATCATGACTTTGGAACCCCCATGAGGACGTTCTCCCAGATAAAGAAGTCCATCCTCTTCCCAAGTTGCATGATTATCAGTGAAGATCTTCTTACCCTCCAAAGTTTCCTTGAGGTCAAATTTTTCCAACAGGTCACAAAGCCTTTTATTTAAAAATTGGAAAAACAACTTAAAATGCAAATTCTCCCATGGATTTTTATTCTTACATGTAAAGAACTCTACTCTGAGTAGTGAGGGAAATAAGACAGAACAGAAGGACACCTGAGAACCCACATTTGATGAGCTGGTTCTACCATAGAAGGGGATAAATTGAGAAGCCTTCACAATCTTCTAAAGTTCTCTGTTGTCTACAAGAAGTAAGACAGGAATTAAGAGGTATTTGCACAAAGGAAATATTGCATCTTTTTCCTGGTGCTGATACTGATACATTGTGTGAATTACAGCAATGCCACTGCAAATGGCAGAGAGGACCATGCTGATTACATGCAGGTATCAACTATTTTTTCACAGTGGGTGAAAATGCTTACATAAGAGGATATTTTCTGAACCTCATCCACTTCATAGCTTCTTCCAGATTTTTAGTGCTAAAAGTTTCTCAATGTAATTAAAGCCTGCGCTGATCTAATTAGGTTGATGAAATTTTCAGTAGGGATTTAATTCCCCCTAGCATTTCACTTATTTATTTTTCTAGAATCCTTCCTTAGGCTCATCCCAAGCAACTTTTAGTGGTAGCATTCTAAATTTCCTCACACAGGCAGTGTCTCTACTCACACAACTGACTGTAAAACTCCAGCAAGTACACATGGCTACAAACAAAATTCCAATAAAGCATTCTAGGTTGTTTTATCCAATACAATCCTTTCCTCCCCCTTCAGTTTCATTTCCCTAACAAACTACGTTGAATAATGTTCACTCTGCAGGAGGGAAATAGGTGTTTCAAAGCATTTTGGAGGGCTTCCCTGGTGGCACAGTGGTTGAGAGTCCTCCTGCCGATGCAGGGGACACGGGTTCGTGCCCCGGTCCGGGAAGATCCCACATGCCGCGGAGCGGCTGGGCCCGTGAGCCATTGCATCGGCAGGAGGACTCTCAACGCCTGTGCTCTGCAACGGGAGAGGCCACAACAGCGAGAGGCCCGTACAAAAAGCATGCCCCGGTCCGGGAAGACCCCACATGCCGCGGAGCGGCTGGGCCCGTGAGCCATTGCCACTGAGCCTGCGCGTCCGGAGCCTGTGCTCTGCAACGGGAGAGGCCACAACAGCGAGAGGCCCGTACAAAAAGCATTTTGGAGGCATAAAGAGGCTAAGACATGCATAATAGCCCAAGGAGATTCTGAGGCAAGATTAATGAGGGAGCAGCATGACCCTTCCTTGTAAGTCATTAACTGCAGAAGCCCTCATGGTCAAAATATTGGGATAGAAGCACGTATTAGTGAGTTTGCCACCTATCTTGCGCAGGCTCAGCGGCCATGGCTCATGGGCCCAGCCGCTCCGCGGCATGTGGGATCTTCCCGGACCGGGACACGAACCCGTGTCCCCTGCATCGGCAGGCGGACTCTCAACCACTGCACCACCAGGGAAGCCCGCCACCTATCTTTGAATGTTAAAAAACAAACAAACAAAAACCTTTAATGAGAACCTTAGGAATCTAAACTGTAATACTTTTAGAGCAAAAAAAAAAAAAAAATGCTTTGCAAGTTGTTTACGGTGAATGGGCAGGGCAGTAGTTGTCCTCAAATAGACTCCAAACATCTCCCTTAGACGCCATGATTTAACTTTCTACAGCATCTTCTTCTTTTTTTTTTTTGCGGTACGCGGGCCTCTCACTGTCGTGGCCTCTCCCATCGCAGAGCACAGGCTCCGGACGCGCAGGCTCAGCAGCCATGGCTCACGGGCCTAGCCGCTCCGCGGCATGTGGGATCTTCCCGGACCGGGGCACGAACCCGTGTCCCCTACATCGGCAGGCGGACTCTCAACTACTGCGCCACCAGGGAAGCCCTCTACACCATCTTCTAATTCCCTCTCCTGTTGTAGCAATCACTCAAAAAATTGCTTGCTGGAAAAATTAAATTTGATTTTAAATGATCTTCTTAAGCAACATATATTTCAGGTTTTATTCAGTGGTATAAAAAATGCAAAGAATATAAACAAATGCTTCTGGCCAAGCATGATTAGTATTGCTTTTGTAAAATTCAAATTTAAAAAGAATATTTTCAAAGATCTGTTATCCTCTAGGAATTTCATAGATGTGGGCTGTATATAATGGTAATTTATTATTTACAGTTTTTCCTGTAACTTTTCTCAAATTTATACCCTTGAAAGTCATTTTCAGTAACCTCAAACATTTCTCCAAAGTCTTTTTGATTTATTTATGATGAAAATATAAATACTTTTAAAAAAACTACTTTGATCCCCTTATTGTAAATTCTTGGCCATTCAAAGCTCCCTCTCGGTTTGAACGAAGTAATATATGAAGTTCAGGTTAGGTTTTGCCAAATTCTGTTGAAATAATTTTACTTTATTTTGAAATTTGTTAATCACTAAAAAAAAATTTCTTAATGAGGGATGGCTGCTCTCCATGCAAGCCAAGTCTTATTTCAAAGAAGCATTATCAAATGCCATGTAGGGAGAGCCCTAACTGCTAACTGCTTTTAATAAACACTAGATTATGGGTTGTTTCATTATGTGGAATAATTTTTTTTTTTACTTTAATCTTTAAAGAATGAAGATGTGAATTAGTGAGAGTGGTAGGCCATCTCTAGTTTTGTATCTTGAGTGCCACTGTTTATAATGAAACAGAGCCAGTCATTCAAGTATTATATTTTATCTGACAATATTCTGTGTTTTTATCCTGCTACCCCTTCATTGCCCTTCGGTGGGACAGATAACCTCTAGGTCTGTTTTCCCATTTCCAAAATAAGGAGGTTGGACTTGAAGAATGACTTCCAGGATTCTTCCTATTTTAACACTCCAAAATTTCTTCTATGACTTCAGACATAGTGCTATGAGTATCTCCCCCAGGACTGGTTATCGTAAGGGGGATCACATACTAGACTGAAAACAAAAATGTTATGAGCCATAGATGAAATCATAATTAAGATTTTATATAACATGCCTGAGGGCAAAAAGCCTGAGATAAGAGTTAAGGAAGGCTCACATGGGCTTAAGAGGGATGTGGTGAGAATGAACATGGGTATGTTTCTCTCTTTTCAGCAACTCTACAGAGCTCACCTATCTGAAATAAGGTGATTTGATTCAAAATCTATGATACTTTGTCACAATTTCATTTCAGTACTAGGAAGAGCAGAGGATTCTAAATAGATAGGAACTCAGACCTAGATGGAAACTATGAACCATCCAAAACCTCTCCAAGTAAAGTGTGTTTTGATTTATAGGCTGATTGTGCCCGTATCCTTCCACTCTAGTGTGTCAGGAGGAAAAAAAGTGTAAGAGATTATACATCAGTAAAACACTGGCAAGACTTGCTCCAGACACATACCCCAGGCTGTGGAAGAGAGAGATGTAGGAAGTGCCCTATTGGTAAGATGAGTGATATCTATCCAAAACCTACAGAGACAATAACTTGAGTGAATCCTCATTGTTTGGACTCAGTAGTTGCCAATTAAATGGAAAATCACCTGACTTGTTTTTTATGGTTGAAAGACCAATTAAAAAGATAAGTATAAAATACATAAGCAACAAGGATATAGCACAGGGAATTATAGCCATTATGTTGTAATAACCAAAAATGGAGTATAATCTGCAAAAATACTGAATCACTATGCTGTACTTAAAACTAATATAAAATTGTAAGTCAACTATACTTTAATTTTTAAAAAGAGATGAGTTCTAAAGTGTCTCAACTGCTCATTAACACTTAAATGTTAAAGATATTAATCTGAAGTACAGTTCAGTCTGAAACTGTAAATTTGGATTAAGGCAATCCACTGAAGATTCACACACACAGAAAGTTGCCTCACCCAAACTGAACTCAGAAGACAATGAGGCTCAGCTGAACTTGGGTGATCACTGCAGCAACTCTCATGTTTTTACAGGATACCCAAAAGGGCTTTTTAGCTAGATTCCAGTTTCTGCTCGAGATCCTTGGATTCCCTTTCCTTTTTCCAGTCCACAGCAAGATTAACTTTCTGTAGATAAAGCAGGGCCTAGGGGCTGACTGTAGGTTGATCTGTTCATAGTGAAATTGAGGAAATGGTGTGGATGACTGGGGGTGTGATTCTGCCCCCACCCCAATTCCTATCACCAGAAAGGATTTCAGGCATCATATTGTGAAATCTAACTATGTTTTCACCATGCTTCTCCCCAACCTGAAACATGTCCTCCATCCCCGGCTCATAATTATCCTTCAAGACGCTCACATCCTGACTTCTGTGTATCTTCCTTGTCTTCTAGATCCCCACTCATTCACTCTCTTTTGTACTCAAATGCGCATAACTGTACCACACAGAAATGTCTAGTATACATTTCTAAAAGTTGTTCCTGTTTGTAACAGAATTGAGGGTTTACACAATCTTCTAACAAACATCCTGTTAGGACGCTGTGTATTATGGTGGCTAAGAGCACACAAGTCTCTGAATTTAGACTGCCATGATCATGCTCTAGGCTTGCAGACTTGTTAGCTGTGAGACCTTGCTCAAGAAACTTACCTCTCCAAACCTCAGTTTCCTTGTCTGAAAAATGCAGATAATTACTTCATATATTGTGGAGATTCCTGCAAAGCTCTTAGTATTGCATTAGGCACAAAACAAGAGCTCAGAAAATGCCTACTGTTATAACAATGATCATAATTATTAGGATTGTATAATGCTCACAGAGCTTAGCACAGTCCTGGGTCATGTTATGTGTCTGTAAAAAGTAAAAGTTATTCTCTGGGAGGCAATCAATCCCTTCCACCACAAAGCATAGTTAGATTCAGACTTTCAGAACTGCATCTCCTTGTATTTGTTAAAACTACAGCGTTTTTGAATCCTTCTTAGGACTCTTCCGTATGCATTCACATACCGGGCAATGCAATATCCAGTATATTTACATAAATGGAAAACAGGTAAGGATAATT
>NC_041225.1:66476884-66507131 GCF_002837175.3 Physeter macrocephalus
CTAACAAATAGGCCTCCCACAGAGGTAATATTTTTCCTGCCAGTTATTGTTCGTAACTTGCTATGAGACAGAAACAGACATATGGCAATGCTCCTTTGTCTCCCTGAGTACATCTGACAGACATTGAAAAAGTCTACAAGGGATTCAAAGGCCTAAAGCTCATCAGCTGACCACTGCCGCCTTTTGCCCATAAGTGATCCCTCCCCAACCCTGGCCCACCCCAGTCCCAGCAAATGCATAGGAATCGCTTGGCATTGCCCTACTACTCAATTTTACAGCATACAGGGACTTCTGCTCAACTCCAAAACTTCCTTCGGTCATATTGATGGACTTTAGGGTCACAGTTTACTGCAATGAAACAAAACAAAGATCCTGACACATAGAATGAGTAGAATGGATTTGTTTTTAATCTGTCCTGCCACACATGCACCCCGGCTGTATAACTGCAGTTTCCTTTGAGCTACCAATTCACAGTTTGGTTTGTAACCTGAGCAAAGGCAAATCTAGAAAGTAGGCTCCTCAAGCCCCACCCTTCCTTCTGTGCTTCTCTCAAATGAGCCTTCGGCCTCTTGGTGCGAATCTGAGAGAAAAATAAAAAGGGAAAACCAAAGAGACACACTTATAGGAAATCCGTGGTCTACAGCTACCCCAATGGTGGGCAACTATCCCCCGAGGCAGGTGTGAAGCATGCAGGGCCCCTCCCATGACACTAAGGCCTCTGAAAGGTCTTGGAGGGTCTCAAGAAATCCTTCATTTTTACTTTTCTGCCTCAGCTAGACTAAATCTGCACTCCTAAAATTCCTGTTTGCTTCTCTAGCTTGGATAGTTTAAGCCTTTCAGAAGCGGGAAAGAAAAGGTTAGACAGTTAACAGCTCAGAAAGAGAGGGCTGTTTTAGTAAAGGAAAACCAGAGACAATCCGGTCATTCTGCAACTGTTCAGAGAAACAACAAGTATGTTAAGGATATTAGTTTGAGATCAGCACGTACTGCAGAAAAATTAGTCACTGTCAACACTTAACAAAATGGTACGTTGTAATATGATAAAATTTCAAATAATAATCAAAACTTATCATGTTCAGTATAAAAGGACAATCTATTCACTTTCATCTGTATATATATATACTGTAATAATATGTCTCAGTTAAAAGCATACAGTATATGGGGACCCATAGATTTACTGAAAAATTGATGTTTTCCTAACATGTAGACACTTGGAAGAATTTTTTTAAAATACAATCAAATAGAAATGGGCATCTAGAAGATGAACTGGCCTCTCCAGAGACATTCGGGATTTAACATAAGTGTCTGTGCTAAAAGTAAAAATATCCTCATAAACAGACTCTTCAGGAGATGTGGAAACCCCCAAAGTCATTTTTCCCCCTCAGGGACTCTTCTTGTCCTCATTTCAGAGTTTGGGGTGGGGAGGGAGTAGGGACTGATACCTTCCCAAATCACAAACACACTGGTGTTGGATTTTTTTTTTTAACTACAAAAAAGGAACTGTGATTTAATGACCCCAATGTGCATGCTTCCAAATGATCACCATGAAAACTATAATTTAAAATAAACAAATAAACAAAAAACTAAAAACACAACAGAATCACACACATCACAGGAAGGGCAGGTCGCAGGGATAACCTTGCAGCCCTCTGGGAAACTGTCATATGTCGCTGTGTCAAAATAGCCTTTAGGCCCCTGGAACTTTCTAGATATGCCCCTGCTCAAGTATGGCAGGAAGATTCATCTCAGAAGAAGAAAAAGCTAATTTGTAAGCGACTCTGAGGAACCCTGTATCATGTTGTTAGGGTTTTCAAGTACCACACACACAGCTGTAGCGAGAAACAAAGCCAGTTACTCTCTTATCCACTGCGTTGTTACCTGACGCAGATTCCTGGTGACTTTCACATCATGCCAGGCATTATCATTAAACTTTCCATTCACGGGCTCCACTAGTGCTTCAAAGGCCCCTGATCCCAAATTAATGACCAGAGAGACAGCTCCATTTTTCAGGGCGAGATTGACATAATCAGCTGATTTCCCAGTGTGAAGCATCAGTCCATTCCTCTGAAGGGTTTTAAAGGACAGAGTTATTTCATCGCTGCTGCTTTGAATGGGGTTTTGAGACAAGTCGTAGCAGAAGTATTCAGATCCCTTGAAAGTGGCAATGTATTCTTCTTTTCCTAGAGGAAAACAGATACATACATGCGTAAGTAAAGAAGCATACTATGTAAGTTAGCAAATCTTCACAGAAACTAACTAATCAGCCCCCAAATTAACTCTTTGTCTAGTTAACATTCATGACAAGAGCCCTGTCAAAGAGAGTTAAATAGTACTGTAGGTGGCAGTATATTTTTAATAAACCTCAGCTATTGGGCCATCAACTGCAATAGCTAAAGCTGACATTCGTGAAAATTCAATGCATTTTTAAGTATCACTGCAAGAGCTCTGATCAGAGAAAGTAGCTCTGTGATATCTTGAGGGCACGAGTCAGGTACCATGAATACATATTGGATGGTTCTACTCTGCTGGCAACAATGGATTCCAGTGTGTTTACAACATTCTCTCCATCCAACTGAGGCGTTATTTTAATTTTCAGTGAGGCATTTATATTCAAAGATCTTCTCAGTGAAGAGCCAAATATTTCCACCACTGAGAAACCATAACAGATTATCTGATGAGGGGAAAGCAAAGAAAAAATAATAGAATTTGGTCTGGAAGTAAACAGATCTCCTGTAGAGCAAGTGCATTTTTTCTCCCTGGGTGGAGGCGGCAGTGATAGAAAGCTTAATGGCATTAGCTGGATCGTTGGTTCATTCCCTGATCTCACCAAGCAGATGGTAGGGCTGGCTTTTATGAGACTGGTAAGAAATCCAGGACATCCTCAGGGGAACAGCATGTAAATGAAGTCTCAACATCTTCTATATATCTCAGTCTTTACTACATTTAGGAGTAACAACGTATATCCCACAAAATGTTAGATCAAACAGAAATGTGGCTATTTGGAAAGAGCAGTCTTTTCCCACTAATTAAGCGAGTTTAACCAAAAAAAGAGTAGAAGCCAAAAGCTCCCTCAACTTTCTAGGCAATGATGGCATTGTACCAAGAAAAATGAGACAGTATGGTTTGGACTCAGCTTCTGATAAACTATAAACATAGAATTATAAGTGATACTAGAGAATCTTAACCTGTTTCCCTGGTAATACCGCATCTCCACTATGCCCACTGGAGGGTTCATATACTAACAGGGGTCTCACTCTTATCCTGGCAATGGGATTTTACCTCAGGACTATTGTCACTCAATAATCTAATAACTCATGTCTTTGCATCAGAGCTCAAATCAAGGTCTCAGCTCATCAAGGCCCAATGACCTGACTCTCTGGATACAGAAAGTACCATAAGCAACTACAGGTAAGCAAGGCATGGCACTGAGTAAGATAGTGAGCACCTAAGAACTTTCACAAGAGAGTGAACCCTGGAGGGAGAGTCACTGTCTACTAGTAAACTCTTAGTGAAGACTAGTGGTCAGGCTAAACCCACCACATTCTGAGGCAGGGTCACCAAGCACAGTCCAATCCATCCTAGAGGGTCCCTTCCATTCAAACACTCAAAATATTGGCTGAAATCCCCCCAAGTGTTAAGCCCAGTGCTAGTCTTTAGGGATAATAGAGTGACCAAGACTGACCTAATCCCTGTCTCTGAAAGTCTACAGTTTAGGTGTTTCTTTCCCTGGTCAGTTCAATATGGCAAGTGCCTTGATATTGGGAGCCAGCACAACTAAATATTTCTGATATACTAGGAAAAAAAAAAAAAAGCAGGCTAAACTATGAACTTAGATCCTAGCTGGCCAATTGTTAACTGCACTGGGAGCAATTATGCATCTTTTAAAATCTCAGTTTCTAAAAATGGTTAGTGATACCAGTCTTTCAGGATATAATGAGATAATGCTGTACAGGCATCTGGCAAAGTTGGTGGGCATTAGAAATGGTAGCTGTCTTCCTCCTTGCCTGCCTAACGTAATAAATGTGATAAATGATCTAAAACAAATAGCATATGTCATATTTCATTGTGAAATCTAGAATACTCTCTTTAAGATCAGAAACAGAACACAGATGCTCACTATCAACATACTGTGCTTAAAGTCCTAGATAATGTAGGACGACAAGAAAAACACATGAGCATTATCAAGAGTATAAGTGAAAAAAAAACACATCATATTAGCAAATATAATTGTATACACTGAAAGACCAAAATTATCTTAAAAAAAAACCTGTTGGGTTTAAGATATTTCAGAAAGATCGTAGGGTTATACGTACCAGGGAAAATCAATATTTTAAACATACAAACAGATCTATAGATTCAATGAAATTCTAGTAAAAATCTCAATGATTTTTTTTTCAATGATTTTTTTTAAATGAATACGAAAAGCTGATTCTACAAGTTCTATGAGAAAAACAAAGAGCCCCAAATAGCCAAGATACACCAGAGAAAGAAGGTTAAGGAAATTTCCTGTGTAAAGATGAACAATTATTAGAAAATTATGATAATAAAGATAATGCATTAGGATAGACAAAAGGGGGAGAATAAAGATAATAATCAAACTAAAAATAATCTTAAGCATATATGAAAATGATTTATATCAAGTCAGGCATTGCAAATAAGTGAGCAAAGTATAGATTAGTCAATAAATGGCGCTGGGACAACTGGTTATCTACATGAATAAAGTGAAATTGGATCTTTACATCATTTTGTTTACAAAAATGAATTCTCCATGGACTAAGGACATAAATTAGTAAGGTAAGTCTGTAAAATGTTTGTAAGACAAGAAATTACAATACTGAAGTATGGAAGGATTTATTAAATAGGCACAAAAATCACTAATAAAATATTGATAAATTCAACTGCATTAAAATTAAGAACACCTGGTTCATCAATAATACCATAAAGAGAGTAAGAATCTAAATTAGGTTGGTAGAAAATATTTTTATACCATATTAATCTACAAAGGACTACAATACAGGATTTGCAAAGCATTCTGATAACTTGATTTGAAAAAAAAGATGAACAATGGGAAAATGGGCAAAATAAATGTATAGTAATTTCATAGAAAAACAGGTATATGCTGTATGAATAAATAAAAAGATGCTCGGGGCTTCCCTGGTGGCGCAGTGGTTGGGAGTCCGCCTGCCGATGCAGGGGACACGGGTTCGCGCCCCAGTCCGGGAAGATCCCACATGCCGCGGAGCGGCTGGGCCCGTGAGCCATGGCCGCTGAGCCTGCGCGTCCGGAGCCTGTGCTCCGCAACGGGAGAGGCCACAACAGTGAGAGGCCTGCGTACCGCAAAAAAAAAAAAAAAAAAAGCTCAATTCTATGAGTCTTCAGGGAAAGGCAAAAATTAAATTATATTCAGAAACTATTTCATAGCCATGAAATTGACAAAAAATGATACGAAAAGACAGAAAAACTCCAGGCTTTGTAAAAGCTATGGAAAAATAGTAATTCTTATCCAATGCTAATGAGAGTGCTGATGAGCTGAAAATCGACCAACGGCAACAAGCACTATTTGGCCTTACGCTAGCCCATGGGAACATCACATATTATAAAGGTGTCAGTCTTTAGAAAATTGTTACCATAGTCAATAAAAATACCATTCCCAATTCCCTTCAATTCATTTCTCTCTTCTCACTGTTCTGATCATTTGATGATAACGAGTCAAGTGAAGTCTGGTTCATATCCGTAAACATACATCAGATATACTGAGATTCACTTATCTGAAGATGATATTTGCAAACTTTTCATCCCCAAGGAATACTCAGAACAGGTCTCTGAGCCAAAGGGAGTTTTAGAGACCCTCTTCTAGCCCAAGCTTTTAATTTACATTGTTAAGAAAATGATGCCCATGGAGTTTAAATGACTGTCAAATTCAGAAAGTGCACCAACCACAGAAGCAGGATTAGAATTCAGCCTCTGACTACCCTTAAATACTAAATAGCAGAGTTTGGGGGCTTGAAAAGGTTTGATCTAGTTAAAAGGCAGTAGCATTTTATCTAAGTGACTTCACATCATTCCAAATATGATTTATTCAAAATAAATCTTGACAAAGGATTTCTTTGCCAGATAATGTGGCAGAGCCAAAGGAAAAAAATAGTAAATAGAGTTTACAGTTCACTAGATGGAAAGCTGTGAAGTTATATGAGAACTAATGACATTTCACACCATCATATTCCTATTACTTAAAAATGAAAATGTATCACTCCTTTTAAATTGTTTAATATCAAATTTAGATGATTTAAATTTGCATTAAATGCAACCACATAGTGTTGGAAAAAATCACGCTGTCTAATATATCATTACCTCAAAAGGCCATAAATGAGACATGAATCTAAGCAGGGAAAATCTTTTTGCTATGTTCTTTTTCAAGAAAGAATATGTGTACTATGTGAGAATACATAAGTCATTCTATTTTCTTCAAGAGGACTATAATTCCTCCAATTCTTTGTTACCATACAGTCTTTGTCATTGTTTTGTGCTATGTCATATGCAAATACCAAGCAGCATAGTGAAGAGTTATTTATGCTTTCCTGTTAAACACCTAAAGAATGGGTCTATGTCCATTTTAAAATGTAAGTTCCAAATATCTTGTGCATTTCTAGTATGTTCTAAAACAATAATCATCAAAAAGAAATTAGATTCACAGCAACCTATATATCAACAAATTCTTATATCCAGGATACATAAAGAACTTATACAAATCAATCAGGAAAAAAAAAGAACAAAACTAGACAAACCAACAGGAACAGACACTTTTATCCATGATAAAAGGATATCCATGTGGAAGGATGTTCAACTTTATTAGTATTCAGAGAAATGCAAACTAAACCACAATAAAATATCAATACATTCCACTACAGTGAATAAAATGAAAAAGAAAAAATGCACAAAGTGTTAGTGAGGATGTGGAGCAACTAGAACTCTCATGTATTGCTGGTGAGAACTGCTTTTTGAAATTAGCGATATCTTTTAAAGCTAAACACCTGCCTAACCTTATGACCCAGTAACCCCCACTTGTAAGGATACATCAAACAAAATGGACAAAAAGATCATCAGAATAACATACTAGAATGTTTACAGTAGCACTCTGCATAATAACCTCAAACTGAACAGCACTGAAATGCCAATCAATAGTAGAATGGATAAATAAATTGAGGTATAGTTACACAGTGAAATATTAGACAACAATGAGAATATATAATCTACAACTACGTGCAAAAATATGGATAAATCTCAGAATAATAACATTGAGTAAAAAAAATTCCACACATAAAAGAGAACATACTTATGATTCCATTTATATAAAAATTTTTTAAACAAGTAAAACTAATCTCTACTGTTGTAAGTCAAGGTAATGGCTACCTTTGGTAGATATGAAGCAGGGACTAGTTAGGAGGACGTTTTGGGTGCTAGCAATGTTCTGTTTTTGATCTGGGTGTTGGTTATGGGTGTGATCAGAGTGCAAAAAATCATATAGCTGTACACTTATGATACGTGCACTTCCTAGTATTTATACTATATTTCAAAAAATAATTTAAATACTAGTTTAAATAATCTGTATGATTGAGAACAAAACAAGTTCACCTGATAAAGTCTTTTCTTCCTGATTAATAGGGTGATATGAGCAAGACATTACTCCCATTAATGTTACTTTTATTAGTAAAAATGAAAATAATAGCAACAGTAATAATACCAGTTATGTAGCATTTAAAAACTTTTCAATGCATATTAATATCCCTTAATACCATTTGCTCTCCAGAGCAACCTCATAGGATTTAGAAAAAGTATATAAGCTGCAATGGATATAATTGTTTGAAGGACCATATCCAAATGTGCTGATTAATGGATCATTGTCAAGATAAAGGGAGTCTGTATTATTCATCATAGAAATGCTATGATAGAAGTAGAGAAACAATTAAAAAATAAACTGCTCGAAAGCTTGGAGCATTTTTCTAATATTCTATATTAATTCGCTTTCTGTTGCAATACAATTGGAGGAAGAGATCTAATAGAGTGCCATTGGAATTAGTCCTATTCAATTTTCAGCTCTCTAATAATTTAGATGAAAATACACAGTTCTTGCTCATCTAATTTTCTGAAGGAAATTTCAATGAAAAAATCCAAATTGTACAAATTCTTGTTATGCTGACTGGATAAGCTGATTCTGACAAAGTTAAATTTAATGGCAATAAACCTGAGTTCTATTCTCAGGTCTAAAACTACTCAACTGAACAAGTAAGAGTATATAGGAAAACAAGATTTCCCAGACACATCAGATAAAATAAACAAAGCCAAATCTTTAGAGGATTTAGAACATGAATCAACAGTGTGATAGAGACACTCAGAAAAGCCCAGATAAGCATGGGTTACGTTCATGAAAGTTCTTAGAGGAGGGATGGGGCGGTCTTGTGCTTTAGTGCTAGGCAGCTCATGCCCGTTATCACACTCCTATTTAGACAAGCTGGAGTACGTTTGGATATATGCTAAGATGATAAAAGGCTTCTAGATTATATAAGGTAGTGTTAAAAACCCTCTAAAGAAAAAAATTAGGGGACACATGACAGTATCTTGAAACATCAGGAAGGATGTCCCCTAGAAGAGTAATTCCATTTTGTATGGAAACAGGGGTGTAAATAGAATCAAAGCATGAAAGGTATGGGAAAATATATTCTCAATATAATGAAGACTTTCTAAGAGAGGTATCCATAGGTGGAACATTCAATTTGATAGAAAACAAATTACTCATCAAAAAAAGAACTTAAACATAACTGAAACACTTAATTGCATATGGCAGAAGGTATTCAATGTTTGGATGGAAGAATGAACAAACAGATCCTTTTCAACAGCAAGAATTACTGATTTCTACTTTAGAGAGAGGAATATTACACAAAGAAAGGTTAAATGGCTCCCCAAGTTCACACAGAAATTGATTCTCAGGATAATGCCCCTTCCCATTGCCTATGCTTGGGGTAAAGTCTCACTAATTTGACCCTATGTTTCCACAATTTTCAGCTTCACTGAACTTCTTTACTAAGTGAAGGATCTGCAAGGGAATGGCCCTAGCTCCTAAGGACAATGATGTCTATGGGCAGAGGGAAGTCCCACTATTCTCACTTACATGAAGAATGTCAGGCCATTTTCCTAAGCCAAGAACCTGACCTACATTATTATTCTTGATCTTGCATTTCATATACACAATCCCAAATCACACAGGTTTATAAGGTTTTACTATACCTTAAAATATATTCTAAGATTGTGTTCAACACAAACCAGAAACTGAAATCAACATGTGAAAAAAAACAAGCGAACAAAAACCGACATTTGAGTAAGAGACTTGTTTCATTTGTTTCACTGCCCTAGAAGTCAAATACAGAAGAATATTGTGCCGAAAATGTCCTTGACTAAACAAAAGTACACACTAGAAGTTTACATTATTAAATTAAATAACATGCCTGGCTTTCTCTGACTATAAAGGTAAAGCAAGTTTAGAAAAACAGGAAAAGAAAGTCTGCCTATTGAAAATCACATCGGGTTAAATTCTCAGTCCCTCAGTGTAACAGAAAACAGCAGAGTTTTATTTGCCAAAACCCTTTGTAATTTAGAAATTAAAACAATAAATTGATCACTATAAGGAAAAACAGCATTATTTTAAAGGGAGAGTAGTTCACTCTTTTCTTGGATTTTCTACCTGATGCAATGCTGTAAATCATTCCAAAATTCCCAAATGTGATTCAACCTACAGAAATTCTGAGGCTAACTTCTATTGTTTGCAGCAAGAAATCAAGCTTCATAAAATATTCATTCTTCAAGGTTTTATTTCACTTTAGATACACCTCAAGGCAACCAATCCAGAAATAAGTTGCCAAGAATCCATCAGATAACCCCCAAAATAGGCACACTCTTAATGACGACATGTGTGAGGTCATTAATATGAAAGGTAAAGAAGACTTAGATGTTATTTGGCACAATGCTCTAATTTATTAGATGAAGAGAGTGAGGCCTCAACAGATAAAACTGTGGTCACATAACAAACTGGAGTAGAATCAAAATATGTATAACTCTTGCCCTCTTTATTCCAGCCTCATGTTCTTCCTTATTTCCTATATATTGCCATGAAATGAGTCTCTAATTCATTACCAAAAACTAAATGCAGCTTAAACTTGAACATATTAAAAAAAAAAAAATAGGACACAGCCCAACACTCTATGACAATTTTCCAATCCTATTGTGCAACTGATTTGCATTTGTTTCAATAACTGCAGGTGCTGGGAACCAAACAGGCCACTCCATGCCTAAATGGGCTGATGACCATTCAGTTCTGCACAGATGATATGACACACAGGGAAAGTCATAAACAAACATTCACCAGGTGTGCAATATCGCAATTTCTGGGCCTGCCTCCAGCTCAACTCCCACAGTTGAATCTATGACAACTAGACTCTAGCATCTTTTAACCTGGAGGATACCAGTGACACAATCAAAGTAAAAACATACCTTGGTGAATTTAGGCTTTTCAAAGACTCTCTATATGAACTTTGGGGTCAATTAATGATTACCTAACAAATAAATAATATATATGTATATATAGCAAATATACTATTATATATATAATTATAGGAAGACAATGATATTTATAGCAGATTTATAGATATCCTGTATTTATAAACAATCCTCATTTATACGAAGATCAGTATAAACTAAGAACACTTGGATTTTAGAGTACCACGCTTTGCACTAGGGGAAGAGAAGGGACGCTGGAAACCCATGGCATGTCTTTGATCTTAAGGCAAAGAATATTGAATCCAAAGGTCACACATGTAAAGCATCTAGTAGTCCTCAAACTGGAATTGAGAGGGAGATTAATAATTCATTCAGGCATCATCTTGGTCAAACTTTTCTATTTTATTCCATGTACATATAAGTCCATGCCACTCTCTCACTTCGTTCCAGCTTTCCATTCCCCCTCCCTGTGTCCTCAAGTCCATTCTCTACGTCTGCGTCTTTTATTCCATGTACAATGCGAAGCCATTGGAGTATTGAGGCTGGAGAGTGACAAGTTCCGATTTACATTTTTTAAAGTTAAGTCTGGCTTCTGTGTGGAGTTTGGATTCTGGATATGCATGAAAGTGCTAACAATGAGACTAACAGTTATAAAGTTATAGACCATAGGAATGAGGGCTATAGAGTCATATACACCTGGGTTTCAACCCCATTCTCACATTGTGAGTACTGAAATAAATAATCAATTGTCTTAAAAAAATCTCTGTTTTCTCATCAGCAAATGGAGGCAATAACACTAGGAGCTATATGACAGGTTGGTTGTGAGGATTAAGTAATAAAATGTATGTGCAATAAGTTTATTAGAGTCAAAATCCATGGGATATATTCATGGCATATAAACATGAAAGAGTATTTGTTTATTCATTATATTTCTTCAGTCACTGATTGTAAACATGCATGCACTGTCACCTCCTTTCCCCATCTCTTCACAACATCTTGGGCAGAAGTATTAAATTTGGGGGCTTCTGGTTATTAAAAACTCAGGCTAATTTATAACTCTCACCTAAGATGTGATGTAAATTTCAGCCTTCAATTCATAGTCTGAGTTGAGGAAGAAGGGGAGGATGTGGTATGACCACAGACATCTTCTTACCACCTGCCTTAAAACCTGGCCCTTCCATTTTATTGGGATGGAGTCAATAACAGGAAGAGAACAGGACAGTGGCATGCTTATAGTCTCTTTCTGTTGGTTGTACCTGCTTCTTTGGTTCACCCTCACTGACCTCTGATGCCTTCCAAATGGTAGATTCCTAAGTGCTCTGTAGGGCCTCCCCACTGCATTTTCCAAACATAATTTAAGGGGTGGGGTGGTGGAGACAGAGAGATTCATCTGGCTCAACCTGCTTCATCCTCTGGTTCCGACACACTGCATCTGGCTACTGTGATCCCCTGGCCCAGCAGTCCAGCAAGTGGCCTTCTTGTGAGTGATACTGGCCAGATGGCTCAAGCCCCAGAATAAAGTGGAGTGTCTGCATGACCCATAGAATCTTAGGCATCCTGGCTATACCAGATGTTGAGAGTATAGGTTATACTCCTTTGTCTCCGTCCACTGTACCAGTCCCCTTCTCTCCTCAGAAAGGCACAAGGCAGGTCAGCAAGTTTGATGCAGACACTGTCATGTGTAAGGAATGCAAAATGCAGACATTCCTCTTTTGCAGGCATACACAGGCACTGCACACGCTTCTATAGAGTCTGTTCTCCCGACTACCTTGGGTAAAGGAAGCACACTTCTCCTTGGACAATACATTTTCATGGGGTCTATGACCTACTGACTCTTCTGCCCCACTCACCCATCTCCAGTGCTTAGGTAGATAAGGAAGGTGGGAGGTAGGGAGGAATCAGGAGGGGTCAAAAGATCAGTTTTGCTGTCTTCTAGTAAGTGCTGAGGAAGATAACTGGCCCATATTTAGAGATTTTCTTTATAGTGGAGGTTACTTAAATTCTGTTTCAGGGGCCTTTAGTTAACAATTCTATGAGAAAAATGTATCCTCAGCATGCTGCTGTGAACATAAAGAAATACCTGGCATATGGTGGGCAATCAACTGTTGGTTATTATTATTGTTATTATTAAACTAACTACCGTATTTTAAAGGACTGTCCAGCAGTTTTAAAAAAATCAGCTTTTTACCTAATCATTTAATAACCAGAATATCATTATGCCCAGCACCCTAATTCTAGGAAATTTTTGGTTAATTCATGGAGTTAGAGTAAGTTCATGGAGTAAGAAAGAGATGGAGGTATTACAAATAGCATAAAGGAAGGAAAAAATGTCTCTTTATTGATGGTTTACCCTTTTGAAGAGGTTTATACCTTGATGACTTGCAAAATGATTTCATGAGGTTTTTGTGTTGTTTTTATTTTTCATTCTCTAAGGGAAAAAAGCATCGCGCTAAGGATCAGGAGAGTTGAGCGCTGGTTTCCACTCAGCCACTTTTCAGCTCTCTGCCCTTGGCCACTCCACTTAGCCTCACTGGGCCTTATTTTTTTCCCTGGCAAAGTGACATAGCTGGACTAAGTGATCTCCAGTGTTTCTTTCAATTCTAAAATTTTATGGCCCTATAACATTCTTGATTCATTGAGCCACTGTTTCATTGATTCATTCAATAAACATTTACTGAGGCTCAACTCTGTGCCAAACTCTACTGCTTTCCTGCTGTCAAAATCACACAACATGCTGAAGTGTCTTTAAAGGTTTCTGATGGCTGCTGCTTTTACAAGGAACTTTCCATAGCAACCTCTGTCTCCCTGAGCTTCTAGAGCTACTTTTCCTCTTATACTGTAAGGAATTAAAATTTAAGAACAACAAAGCAACATGGAAGGTGTTCTGTTCACACTCTATCAGAAATAAACTTCCTATTCTGATCACTTTTCTTCCTTAGTCCGGAAAAGAACACCTTCAACAGACTTTTTGGTCCAATATATGTTGGGGTGTTAAAAGAATGTGATGAAAAAAAAAAAAAAAAAGAATGTGATGAATTTTCTTTTCTCCCACATTTAAGGTACTTTTCCATATAAATGAAATTCTTAGAATAATAAAACATTTGAAGAGAAAGCTGATATTACTTACTATATGTTTATATGAATTAATTTGGGAGCATGTATATTTCTCTAATGAATGTATGAAAGGATAAATCAATAATGACTAGTGTTTTCCTATGAATAGAACCCTTAGTTTGGAATTAGGAACCCTGAGTTCAGTTCCCCCACTTAATGGCTGGTGCTACATGACCATGGGCAAGTAAATGTAGCTGAGTCTGAGCTTACTTCAGTACAATGACTATAGTCATGCTGTCATGCCACACCTTCAGATTTTTTAAAAATAAGGATCAGTAATATAATGATTATGGAATTATTATCATTATTATTAATTACATACTGATTCTTCCATAACCTCCCCACATCCCATCTGTCATAGCTGTATTGAAACCATCATAAATCAACATTGTCTAGCTCAGCATTTTTCAAACCAGGTTTCTCATCTGCTTTGAATACTATTTTCTCAAGCCTCCCAAGGATGGTACAAAACTAACACCGTTCTGGATACATAGGAGAGAAGTTAGTTATTCTGTACAATAGATTCCTTAGGATTTTATTCCCTTCCCAACACCAGCAGAGCTCCAGCCTAAGGCAAACACACAGAATTTATCAAAGAGTTTGGAAGTAGTTTACAGAATAGAAGGAGTCACTGAACCATCAAGTCTTGGAAAGGATGGAACATGGGGAAGATCTAAGCTCCTCATAGTTTTGGTCTCCTACAGGGTTGTATCGTTCGTATAACTCAACAACAGCGAACCCCAGACTCAAAGTAATTTCATTCAAGTCCTGAATTCTGCAAAGGGGATGAAATTTGATTAGCTCAGTTTGTGTTGGTCAGAAGTATTTACTCCCAGTTCAGACTTTTATGATTGGAGTAGGGGAAACAGGCAGGATTATAAAACAGGAGCATATGGGGGAATCACATAAGAGGACAGACTACTCATTGATGAACATTTGACACTGTCAACAAGTCGGTATTGGGATCTAATATTAAAAGAGAACCCTTCCCAGCATGTAGAAATTATTACAATTTCCTTTTTAGAACACTAAATATAAACTTATGTCTCAAGCTCCAATTTCTTTTTAAAAAAAGGACACTGGCTGATTCGTGGTTAACTTTCTTTTAAGTGTGAAACTTTATCAGAAATCTCAGTGAATCACTTAAATGTAAATTTTAGAACTGGAAAAAGGAGACCTTTAAAGGTTATGAGATTTTCTCTGGCGTCTATAGCTAGGCACAGGTGAAGCTGAGATGAGAAGCTGAGTCTCTAGACCAGTTGATCCCAAACAGGGCTGGTCATCAGAATCACCTGGGAAAGAAACCTTTAAAAAATATTGTACAACACAGGGAATATAGCCAATATTCTATAATAACTATAAATGCAATATAACGTTTAAAAATTGTGTATCACTATGTTGTACGCCTGAAACATATAATATTGTACATCAACTCCACCTCAATAAAAAAAGAAGAAAAAAAAGCATATTTCTAGCACCCATTCCCTTAAGTCCTACTTTCATAAGGCTGGAGTAGTGCTCCTGATACTTTCTTATTATTTTTTACTTCCTAGTTATTTCCAGTAACCACTTAAGCTTGAAATTCAATGTTTCTTGTAAAATACTGGGTTTCCCTTCCCTTCCCTTACTCTCCATGAAAAGAACCCACTTCCCAACAAACAGCACACAATGTACAATAAAATAGATGAAATATAAACAAAGCAATCAAAAAGCAGAGCACATTCTCACTTTCTAGTTTGGAAGTAATTTGATTGGTGAGAGAACATTCTGGCCAGACTGAATAATACCACCTCTTGATCAGTAACTATAATTCACAATACATCTGTTCACTTCTCACACTGAGAATTCTCTGATCTCAAGGATAAGACATATTTCCACATTGACAAGCTGTAAATGCTTTTTTTCCTTTTCTACCTGTTGTGAGTAAACCAAACACCCTATTGAAACAAGTCTTTTCTTTCTAAAGATCATTGGCCTTGACACTATATGGCAAGAACACCTGATATATTTTATATCCCATACTTGAAATAAGTTGCCTCCCCCTCCATTCCCCACACTACATGCCTTTCTCATGAACAATTCATAAAACCATAAAAGTTAAAGAGATCTTCTAATTCAAGGTCTTTTGAAAATTTCTTCCCAGTTACCCAGGATTCACATACTGTACATAGACTTTGTACTTGCAATGCACTCTTCTATTTTTTTATAGAAAGAGGAATTGTTCTAAACTGACTTCATAAAAATAACGGTTCACCACTCAAATTTGAAAAACACTGATTTAATTCAGTCTTTTCATTTTACAGATAAGAAAACTAAGGCCCAGGGAATTTAAGAGACTTGGCAAAAAACACTTAGCTTGTGAATACCTCAGACTAGAATTCGGATCTCTGACTGAATGCTATGCTCTTTCTACTACAGTCTGCTGCATTTCTAATGCTATTTTAGATAGGTTTGAATGGACACCTTCACAGTTTCAGAGGGAAGAAAATATTCATTTTGAAGAATTTAGGACAGTCTAGCTTTTTCACCAAGACGTTCAATCCTAATTTAATCTCTTTCCCAGATACCTAGCTTTCATAACTCCTAGACAAAATATGCAAAATTATAGCTTTATAGCTTTCATATCACCAGTTAATATTACTATTATTTTTCTCAGCTATTATCTCAAAGTGAAGTAATCATCTTGACTACCTTACCATATTTGCACTAATTATGTTAAGCTTCTCAACATCAACATTTTAATTTTGCAGTTTATTTTGATTTATAGTATTATAATGAAAGTCTTTGACTTAAATGTTCAAATATTCCTACTTAAAAACAGACAATGCATTTTATTTTAAATTGATAGTATTACCAATTATGTGGGAAAAAAATCCATACCATTTTATAATAAAAAATAAACATAAATTGAATATACATAACCATATTGACAAAAAGCTAATTACTGGATAATTAGGTATATCAGGCTGAGGTGATCTGATATTATATTTAATATTCATAGTAGTCCTCAACTTGGCATCACAATGAAATCACCTAATGAGCCTTGGGAAATATTAATGGCTCGGTCACAGCCCCGGGTATTGACACTTTCGGAAGTTTCCTAGGTGGTTCAAACGTGCCACGTGCCACGGTAGAGAATCAAGGGTTTAGAAAGATACGACCTACACGTTTAACGTGTAACAATTGTGCCTCTATAAATGTACCAATTTAGTTACAATAATGTGACAAAATGTTGCAGCTCTTTAAGCTATAATTTACACTTCAGACAGGACCTGCCTGTGTATAGTATTGCTTTACATTTGCATATTGTTTGAGTAATTAATAAGTAGTTGGCAAATTTTATCTCATAAAGTGGGAACAAAGTGCATTCCCTCTCTCCCCTTTGATGTACGTTATTAGACTGACCTTTGAAAGCATCTGATTTTAAGTTACAGTTTTCTTAAAAAGGGCCAATCTTTATGTAAAACCACATGCATGAATCTTCAACCCATTCAGATGCTGATTTTATACATTTCCTTCCTGAAGGAAAATCATGGAAGAAGCAATCTAGAGTTGTATCTTGCTGCCAGTTCAGGCAATCACATTTGCCCAAGCACACAGAAACCCCCAATGAACTGAATTCAATTGTTTTCAGTTTTTTTTAATTAAAAATTTTAGCCAATCTCCAAAACTCTCATTATACAAAATATATAAGGTTTAAGTATTTCTGGCAAAATTCAATGCAAACATTCAAAGAAGGCAAACATTCTGCCTTGAACAGTACTCTTTATTTGCTGGTCAGAATAAAACCTGAAGCTGATGAAAAGCTTATGGAAGCTAAATATCCCACCGTGGACGTTAAAAACAAGGATGTTCTACTCTAAGGAGAAAGTCATGGAAGAAAGAACTGGGATTAAAATAGATAAAGAAAGGTGCAACACAAGAGCTAGTCCTGAAATAGTTAACAAGAAGAGCTGACACCCCTCCATCAGCAACTTCTTGACAGGCCTGTCTTTCTTTAACAGGTCGATACCTCTGTACACCACAGGCTGAAATTTTAAGTGCCTAAGCTCCTCTTCCTTCTTCTAATAGACAAATGTACAAAATACTCATTTTTGCTTCCCTTGCTGCTGTGCCATAATAAACAATTGGCTCGGGATTTTAACCAAGTCAAATGTTGACCAAAAGCCTCCTCACAAAAGCCTTTTAATAAATTTCTGCTTGTGTTTTCTTTACATGTATTTCAATTTGAAGACAAAGAGTTTCTTCCCCATTTCCCTCATTTGCTGTTGCTTGTTTGACTAATTAAAAAGCACACTCTCTGAATGCTGAAAAGAGAAAATGGAAGAGTGGGCAGATGGGTCAAGATGGAATGTCCGTGGCTCTGGCAGGCCTTGCGATTCTTTCCACTAAAACAAATCCTTTACTCTTCTAGCTCAGATTCAAGGAAGGCACAGAGGCAGCCCTTCGGCCTTTCCTACTTCAGGTCAAAGTCCTTTTTGTACTTGGCATACAACCTAGATGCATCAGAATTCTGTACAAAATGCAAAGTTTTATGCTTCCAAACAATTCAAGTGCATTCTGTGGTCTTTGCATCCTGTGGGCTGCCCTGGCAGATTTGAGGCATCTCTTAGGGCAAAGTGATTTGAAAGCGCTGAGGTTTTCTTGGCGACTGGGAAGAATAATTTGACTTCACTTGGAATAAGATCATATTCAGCAGAAAAGATCTGCTGTGCTCAAGGTCACGAACTTTGGCTCTGTGGATATTCAGTTATTCAGCAGAATAACCACTCCAAGCCTTCAAAGCACTTTGGGATGCTGCTGCAGGTGTTGCCTGCAGAGACCTTCCTGACAGCCGCTGAGTTCCTGCATCTGTCTGTCCCCTTCTTAATGCTGTCTCTTCTGTACTCTGAAAACCACATTCCCTCTTTATACATATATATGCATGTGTATGTATGCAATCCCAAAGATTTTCAAAGAGATGTTTCCATGAATCAAGATCCATATGTACATATATAAAGGACTAAGTAAAGTTTCCAGGGGGAATAGATTTTTTTAATTGATGCATTTCAAAGCCTGAAGTCTTAAGCAGCATTTTAGAATGTGTTTGCAAAATAAATCATGGAAGCCCCAAGGAATTAATTAAGTCATTGATTAAAGAAACATATTAAAGACCTACTATGTGTGAGGCACTATATTAATTGCTTTGAGGGAAACAATGTTGAATTAGACAGATATCTATCTTATAAGATGTTCAAAATGCAAAGAGGACACAAGGCATATAAGAGGTCAGGGAAATTCAAAAGAAGAGATTATTGCCAAAGTGTTGAGATACATTTCTTAAAGACGGTAAAACTTGGATGACATCTTGAAGGATGATACATTTGAAATTTAGGGAATTTGGGGAACAGCACTCCAGGTGAGGGGATGAAATGAGTGACCGTTTTGAGGTGAGAAGTCAAACAATTAATGAAATTTGACTAGAACTAAGATGGCATGAAGAAGAAGAAAGGCAAATGATGTGACAGAGTTTGGTTAAGCCTGAATTATAAAAGGCTTTGGTAAAGGAAAGAAATATTCCTGACATTTTTATCAGGAATATGCAGCTGAGAATGAATTGTGAATTACTGATTGGCACAGACTTAGGGACAATAGTTGCACTTCATACTTTTGTCATGAATATTAAAGTTTTGAAAAATGCAGTCTATCTAAAATGAAGGTAATGTCTTCAATGTAAAAATAAGGAGAGCTTTGGAAAGCTATTCAGGTTTAGTTTGGGAGGAGGGAGGAGACAGATGGATGGTCCATCACTAGATATTTTTATTCTTATTTCCTATCAAACAGACAAGCATTTGTGAGGAAAAAGACTTCATGTAAGAAGGGTTTACTTTGCACTATCTGCCAAGGAGGATATTGGTTTAATGATTCAAAGAAGTAAAGCAAAGTTATATTCTATTTAATTGTAAGAAATAACTAGTAAGTTGCATTAAACATGATTAAAGGATATTATGAAGAGGCTTTAGAGTCTTTAAAACTACTGTATTGAACATAGAAGAAATAACAGTCCAAGATGTTCTTTAAATATCCCGTGTGAATGCCAACTTTTCTGGTAGAATAAATTTAAATGCAAATGAATACAGTGCCTAAATACATTTTCTTTTGACTTTGTTCCCAGTGATGTGGTTAAGAGCCCAAACTACCACTCCATCACTTATTAGCTTTGTGATTGGGGGCAAGTTGCTTAAACATTATAATTCTCCAATTTCTCCTATTTAAAATGTGGGTAAAAGTTATATTTACCCAGAGGTTAATGAATTGATGCTTATAAAATTATTAGCATAGTGTCTGGCTACAAACGTCATTCAGTTTTCCTGGTACACAAGTTTTCTTTGTTTGCTCTTTAATCTTATAAAATCATTTCCATCAGAGTTTTACTTCATGGCAAGCTGCTTTTATTTCTTGATTAAGAAAACATATCCTACTCCCCAAATTATAAAGATACTTTCCTCTCTTTTCTTCTAGTATTTCTATAACATGCAATCCCTTTATGGTTTTTTATATGAATGATACATGAGTGGAACCTAATTTTACTTTATTTCCCACATGTATAATCAGTTCTTTCAACACTGTCTATTAAATACTACATTCTTTCCTCACAGTTTTTAAACACCGCATTATCATACACTAAACTCCATAAATACCTGATCTATTTCTAGACACTATTTTCTCTATATACCTGTTTGTCTGTTTCTATGCCAGAACAAAACTGCTTTACTTACAGTCATTTCACAGTACCTTTTAATATCAAGTTGGTAACCTACCCAAATTATTATCTTTCTCAAAAAAAATTTAGCTGTTTATGTTTGCACATTAACTTTAGAATCAATTTATCAAGTCCCCAACCCCTCTCCGCAAATTGAGATTATGAGTTAAATTGCCCTAAATCTATCATTTAATTTAAAGCTTAAATCATCTGATCCCGGAACACATGGTTTGTTTTTCCACTTATTTGGGCCCTATTTTGTATCCTTCAGGAAAGACTTATTATTTTTTTATGTAAGTCTTACACAAGGCCAGTATTTTGCAACATTTGGATAAGCTTTTCATATTCCTAAAATCTTCATGCATGTAAAAACCCTAATGATTTAAACGTCTACTTTAATTTGATATACACAATGATTTGAGAGAAAATCCCATCAATATTTTTGCCTTGCCTCTTTAGCCTTCTATCCTGATTTTGCTAGGTAACTGAACTGGTAAGAAAGATATTTATTCTTTATATTACTCTTTCAGATATAAAAAAATGATTTTTTTCACTAGATTTATATATGTATGTTTACAGCTAGCAAGCCAAACTATTTTAAAATTCTACCTTATGAAAAAGAATAACTCCTATAAATTCCAGAAGAGACTATCAAAAGTGATAATGACAACAACAACAACAATGCTTTAACTGGAAACAGACGAGCAGCCCCCGCATGGCTAATCTCCATGACCCTACAGTCAGAAAGTAAGGACTAAACAAACCATCCTGACAGATGGACATCAATTTTAGTCTCATAAACTTATGGGATGGAATAAAATTCTCTTCTGCCAGCTCACTGGAGGACATTCTTTACTCTAAGTCCAATTCTTCGTTTAGTCTATCCTCCAGGTTGAAGAAAAATAATTCTTTCATTATTTCTCACCAATAACAACCCTGAGGGACATAAAATTACATTGAAAGTGCAAATAGTCACCTTCCTCTTACAATTTCACTGCTGAGGTCCAGCACTTAACACATTAACTCAGAAAATGAAAGTGTTGCAATTTAATCCAATTCAGGATGCTGGAGAACATCTACAGGTTTGCTAAATATAAATTTTTCTTTATAAAAGCATAACTACATAAACTTCTTGATTTTGATGTTGAAAATAACATGTCAAATACAGGTATATTCCAAATGTGACCCAAAATAAACATTCAAAGCCACATCCCAAAAGCAGTGTTTTTCTATAAGCTACATAGAAAAGTGTCTCTAATTTTCATTTCTAAGAAAAAATAAATAATACAAGAATTATGAGGGGACACCTTCAATTTTTACCCTACCTGCTGTTTGACTTTTTACAAAGAACATGTATACATTTTATAACTTTGAAATAATATATTTTATGAATTTGATATGTTTTTAGATTTTCCTAAAAAGTTCCCTTTTAATTTACTGAATGGAAACTAATAAAATTTCAAAATATTTAAAAAAATAATAATAACAAGGCACTTCCTCTGGAATTAACAGCACCTGCATCTTTTTCTTTACTGGACTTTATTTTTCTTTCTGTACAGCATTTATCACTACCCCAGTTATGAATTATTTATTTATTTATTTCCACATGTCCCATTAAAGTGTGAGCTCCACGAGAGCAGGAGACTTTGTTGTCGTTGTCATGATGGTTGTCTACCACTGGATCTCAGGGATTGGGACAGTGCCCAGAACCTAGGGGGCACTCAATAACCTCGTGTTGACTGAATTATTTATAATTACTTAATTTGCAATTTGCACATGAGCACAAGAACTAAAAACTAACCAAATAAGCTATTTTAAAATATAAATGGAACTTTCTGTCATTATTATCTATGATCCTTTTAAGCTTTACTGTGCTTAAAATTAAAAATCAAATTTGATTATAGAGCTAAAGAAAGCTACTGCTTGAATGTGAGATTAGGAACGATTTTTATTTACATGTCTACCTAAGGAGGGGAAACAGGTCCTTATCACACATTAAACAAGTCATTCAATTATATTTGTTCAAAGTGCCACCAAGGAAGGAAAACCGAAATGTGCCTTGAAGGCAGATACTCAACTGGCACTTAGGAAGGGATTCCCTTAAAAGCAACACTTCAGTTGCTGGGAGCTGATGAAAGAGTAAGAGTTAAAGCAGGTAGAAATGGAAAGGAACATTGTAGGTGCCTACAGAGATATCTAGAAAGTTCTGAGGCCAGAAGATCTTGTCAAATTCTAGAAACTATAAGAGTGAAGATGTACTAGAAAAGAATCAGGACAAAACAGGTGGAGGGCAGCTATTTTGATGGCAGACTTTCTTCTCACACTGAAATTAGCCAGCTGGAGTCCTTGGAACTTTCCTGAACTTTCCTGCAACTAGCAGCACTGTGTTCCTGCCAGATGCTGCATCAGTAACAAGTCAAAGCAGGAAATACTCTAAAATTGGCCAGTTTGTTTAGTGATGAGGGTGACTCCTGGCTGGTAAAAAAAGGCATTTTGTATTCAGAGTGTTTGAAATTCCTTAGATGGCTTTCCAAATTTCATAAGCACACTGTGATATGAGAGATCAAACTGAGGAGAATCAGCTCTTTGGCTGCAGATCTGAGATCTTTCTAGGGGAGGACAAAAGGAAGCCAAACCTCATCCATCTATTTTCACACTAGTGACACAATCTAGGTTCAATTATTCAACTATGAAAAATTCAGTTTTCTTATGATTCCTCAAATGCCATAATTGTTTCTGACTCTATACTTTTCTTTTTTCTCTCTGACCTGTTCCACTAGCCACATATTTCTAGACTCACCTCAAGTCCTACCGCAAGAATGCTTCCTTATTTGAGCCATCCCTCCTCTGACCTCTTCTATATTTTATACCCTTTATTATACAATTTTTTATTCAATTGCATATGATTCCTGAGGAGAATAGGAGGAAGAGGGCAGGAGGGAGGTAGGAAGGTAGAAAGAATATAGATGTGAATATAGAATATTTTTATCAAACGAAAATTTCTAATGAGGATGTAAAAGACCAATTCAAGTTCAAGCATTACCTTCTTTGAGAGAACATTATTCAATCTGGGCACCTTGTTTTAATATTTCTCTATAGAATATCTATGCAATGGGAAGTCTTCTCGAACAATTACTTGCTAAACAAGTCATATTTACCAAACACTTCTCAGTTTTAGACATGTTTGCTTAGGTCATTCTCTGGAGATTGTCCTGAAGAAGAAAAAAAGTTGAAACTTGTAGATAGCAATCCAGGGTAAAAAATATATATTATTTCATTTATTAGCCAGTTTTGAGAGCCTCACGTCTTGTTCTAGGTATTTAGAATACACGTGTAAGGTATAACATTTTTAAGATTGTTAAAACCACTTCAGAAAAAATCCTTAGCCCTCCAACAGAAACATAGATAAAGAACGTGAATAAACAATCCACAAAATTGAAAATTTATGATCAATAAATCTATGAAAAATTATGCAACCTTACAAATATTCAAAGAAATGCATAGAAAAACAAAATAGAAATGGTTTTGTGTTTAGCTTATAATATGTAATACTGGTTGGGTGTAATAAAATAAGCACTTCATATCTAACTAACTAACTAGTGGAAATGCAAAGTGGTATAAACTATGGGGAATAGAAATCGACAATTTATTTAAAGACTCAAAGAAAAGTTCTGCCCTTGTCCTAATAATTGTGCTCCTAGATAACACAACTAAGGAAAAACGTCAGAAACATGAACAAAAGTTTGTATACTAGATGTCCATTACAGACTTAAAAATCAGGAAAATTTGTAAATAATTAAAATATTCAATTATTGGAAAACAAATAATGAAAGAACATTAGGGTGAAATATTTTGCATCATTAAAAATCATGCTCTCATGTTCTAATGATGGAGGAAGATACCCTTCACATAAAACTAAACAAAATAAAGACAAATTGTATTATAAATTGTATGCTTATAATTATAATGTGTATGTGTACTAGAATGTGACTATTTCTGTGTGTATAAAACTGTGGGTTTTTCTTTAAATCTTTTTTTAATCTTCCAAATTTTCTATAATGAGCACTTTTCATAACCAGAAAAAAGTTAATATTAAATGAGTAATTTACACTCATTTTGCCATGTGCATAAATTATTCTACATAAATAGCTCCCTTTTACAAGTCAAGCCAAAGAGATGCCAAACCATATTGGGTTCTGCAGAGACTCAATTGCCAACAATGACATAATACAAAACCTCCTACAGAGACCTTCTTCTTTTTCACAACACTGTATTTCTTCTTCTTTTTTTTTTTAACAGTGTTTAACAGTTGAAAATGCTGAGAAGCTACAGATGAGATCATTAGTGGAAAGTATTTTCCATTGCTCTTTTGTCAGGGAAAATCCCTTAGCAGATATCTATTTCGGAGTCATGTTTTTGCCCAGGGTGACAAAATTTAAAGCAGAGTAGATAAAACACGTATTTGTGAGCATCCTCCTCTAGCAAATAGAATTCACTTTGGCTATCACACTGATCAAGATAATTTGTCCTGGGCTTTTCCTCTGTAGGATCCTGATTTGTAGGGTGTGAGAGACTGCAACATAGCATGTAGTCAGGGCCTCAAAAGATGGCACCTGAGCAACCACTTCTAAAAGTCACCAGAAATACCAGAAAGATAGCCTGATGGAGATTTACAGTCCTTTATGGTCTGCAATTCAAGTGTACTACGTGTGCACCTAAGCAACTGACTCAATGGATCAATGAAGCGCATGAAAACCCCCCAGGGACTTGGGTTCAGCAAACAGTCTGCTTCACCCCTACTCATTTCCACTGTAACTCAGCATGCTGCACTGAGAAGCCAAGGGCTTGTTTAAAGGAACAATCCACTTTCCTTACGGAATCTTGGGCCCTCACCTTTGTAAGCCACCTTTGCCTTGGGTTGCTGAGACCATCTTCTCATCTTGTACAAATGTATATCCACGTAAATACTCACAACTCACAGGCTCTGAGATTTCCTTGTCAGTTAATCTGAAGGTTCTCTCCCTCAGATCCCAATACCTCTGAGCTGGGTCAGGTTTTCCCTGATTTGCCTAGCAATGAATTCAGCTTAATTTAACACCCATTCTGTCTGAAAGTCTTTAGTTTCCCTTTATCAACCTAGAGGACTGATGAACTATAGTTAGAAGTGTATTCAAATTTTGGATAGTTTGAATCGTATATGAACTGGGGGGTCTTCTTTCAAGGAAGATACAAAATTAGGTACACACACAAAGAAATCACAATTAATTTCTGAATATACCAGATCCTTTTCTTCTGAAATTTCTTTAGGTATTTACTAAAACTAACATAGAAATGCTTCCAGATTACAGTTTGGCTTCTTCTCCTTGCAGAAAATATTCTATGACTCCTAAGACTTCATAGAGGCAGATAGAAATGAGGAACCCTGGATTTTAAGGTGAGAGAGTCAAATGAGACTTCTGTTTACAGAAATCTGCTCATTTACCTGATTGATTGGTTTTGCTTCTTATTGCGTCAGTCTCTCCTTGGGGAAGTGGGGTATCTGCTTCTGCTTCATCCAATGACATTGTGACTTTGGCTAAGTTATTTAAATATCTTAAATCATGTCAAATGGGACTAGAAATACATATTGCATTACTTGATTTCTAGGAAGATTAAGTGCAATCAGAGGAAAATGGATTCATACACTATTGTCTGAAAATTCTTGTACTAGAAGATAACTCTTTTTCAGGGCAAGGAATTTTTGCTGACTCCCTAGCACTCTTCTGTGCATACAATACAGATTTCTCTGATTAGGGACTGATTTGTTTGATGGATAGGAATGAATCATAGAGGTCATCACTGCCCTTGCTCTGTCCCTAAAATGTAGAAAAATGAATCAGCTGTGGTCATCTACCTTTTCATTGTCTAAGAGCCACAAGTGGTCTAAATCCAGTAAACTAAAGTGGACACTGGTGGCATTTATATTTATTCTCCAGCTGTTTCTGTCTCCCAGTTTCACCAATTCCAGTCAGAAATGCCCTTGTTCCTGAGGAATTTGAAGAACTACCTCAACTGTGCACTGTCCCCAGGGTGTGTGGATGTGATATATAGAATACACCATTGTATATAAGGGATTTGAGCATCTACAGATTTTGGTAACCATGGGGGCCCTAGAACCAATCCTGCATGGGTACCAAGGGATGACTGTAAATATCTACTGTGATAATTAATGAGAGCATTTTATTTTTAATTTAACCTATTTTGTAAGGTAGTTAGCAAGGTGGTTCTGATACAAGAAAAGATCCCAAATGTGAGATCCCTCCTTTGTGATGCCAGATGCCTTCTTGTCATTGCTTTACATATGTATAAAGCATATATAGAAATATAAAATGATAAAATATGATTTCAGTAAGAGCAAGCAGTGTACAGCTCCTGACGTCATGTGTTAACAGAGCACACTGTTTTTGTGCAGATGTCCACACAGTTATTAAAGGATGATTCACCTTCCGGTTCCATGCTCTCTTCCCCTGGAGCCTCATCAGAACCTGCTCCGAAATTTAAACATCAAATAAAAATGCTTCCTAACAATTATTGTGACAACAAACACACCAATAAGCCTATAAGCAGCAGCCCAGTACTTTATCCCTGTCTTTAATGTCAGGTTGCTTTTTTATTCCAGAGGTCAGGAAAACAAACACTCCATCAAACACTCCATGAGCTCATTATGTGCATGCCCAAACCAGCAGAAAAATAGGTGCCTTTCCAAATGCCAGACAATGAAACCTAGGATTTTTCTTTGTACCTCACTGTAATTTGGGTGATAAAACGCTAATACAAACTATTAGAACAAACCAACAAACGGAAACGAGTCTCTCATAGTCTATTTTAAAAACCCCTCACTGTGTTCTTAATTAACTGCTGACTTTTAAAACAAAAACGTCAGTCAAGAAGTACAAAATTATCTTTAGCTCTAACTTAAAATTTTAAGATCCTGAATATGTGAAGATGAAAAAAGCATAAAAATAAGTAGCTGGCAACTTATTTTAGTCAACACTTTGGAATTAATTTTAAGTGGTAGAAAAACTACAAAATAGGAACCCATTTTTCTATGATTTCTGGTATCTAGTGAATTACATTATAGTAAACTTTATAACCTGGCACTCAAAATACATATTTTAGCTTCCTTCAATAACTGGTAAGAAAGTAATTAATATCCATAACAATGATCCCCAAACACTGTCATTCCTGGGAATTAGATCATGGTAAAAATAAGTAATTCTGGGTTTTATTATTAGGTTTATTTTATTTTATTTTTAATTCATTTGAAATGAGTGATCTATGTATTGTGCATGTGCATAGTAATTCTTTCCTGTAGAGAATACCTTCTGACCACATTGAAAAATATAAGTTGACTCTTTTTCCTTAGGAGCTTTTCTAAAGGAAAACTATCTCTATAAAGGTAACGGGACGGGAATAAAACACAGACCTACTAGAGCATGGCCTTGAGGATATGGGGAGGGGGAAGGGTAAGCTGTGACGAAGTGAGAGAGTGGCATGGACATATATACACTACCAAATGTAAAATAGATAGCTAGTGGGAAGCAGCCACATGGCACAGGGAGATCAGCTAGGTGGTTTGTGAAAAAAAAAAAAGTAAAGAATGTGAACTTGCTGGCAAAACTTGTTCTCTTCCATTCCTCCTCCTTCCCCAACCCTACCCCTTCTTTTTTCCATCGCTCACAATGATAGGGTTAGTATAGCTTGTACTGGGGCTTTGGAACTGTAACAAACAAGGACAATTTTCTGGACCTAATTAACTCCTGTTAAAATAAGTCCTGCACAATAGTCTACCCAGAGTTGCACTGAAACAACAACAAACCCCAACAGTCTATGCATGATGAACCCTATTTAAATGAACAGATTATTGTAGGATCATTATGAGCTGCTCCGTGGCCACAGGACAGGTATTAAAGCTTGGAGTAATGGAGGGTTTTCTTGCAGACACATGCAGGCTGGACTATCAGTTGAAAGGCTTCCCTGGTAAAATCAGAGAGACAAACATGAAGTTTCTATTTTAATTTTTCACACATCTCTTCTACAACTGACATCATTTATCATTCCCACTCTCCTTTAATATGTTGCTATCTTTGACCTCCAGGTTACTAGATTCACGGTTTTGTCTCATTTGTACCTTTAAGAAAATGTTTAATCGATTTTTTGAGGTGTAGCTTACACATCATAAATTTATTCATCTTAAATGTACAATTCATGAGAATAAAAACAAAAATAAACAAATGGGACCTAATTAAACTTGTTTTGCCTCATTTGTACCTTTAAGAAAATGTTTAATGGATTTTTTGAGGTGTAGCTTACACATAATAAATTTATTCATTTTAAATGTACAATTCATGAGAATAAAAACAAAAATAAACAAATGGGACCTAATTAAACCAAAAGCTTTTGCACAGCAAAGGAAACCATAACCAAGATGAAAAGACAACCCTCAGAACGGGAGAAAATATTTGCAAACAAAGCAACTGACGAAGGATTAATCTCCAAAATATACAAGCAGCTCATGCAGCTCAATATCAAAAAAACAAACAACCCAATCCAAAAATGGGCAGAAGACCTAAACAGACATTTCTCCAAAGAAGATATACAGATTGCCAACAAACACATAAAAAGATGCTCACCATCACTAATCATCAGAGAAATGCAAATCAAAACTACAATGAGGTATCACCTCACATGGGTCAGAATGGCCATCAACAAAAAATCTACAAACAATAAATGCTGGAGAGGGTGTGGAGAAAAGGCAACCCTCTTGCACTGTTGGTGGGAATGTAAATTGATACAGCCACTATGGAGAACCAGTATGGAGGTTCCCTAAAAAACTAAAAATAGAACTACCATATGACCCAGCAATCCCAGTACTGGGCATACACCCAGAGAAAACCATAATTCAAAAAGACACATGCACCCCAATGTTCATTGCAGCTCTATTTACAATAGCCAGGACATGGAAGCAACCTAAATGTCCATCAACAGAGGAAAGGATAAAGAAGATGTGGCATATATGTACAATGGAATATTACTCAGCCATAAAAAGGAACAAAATTGGGTCATTTGTAGAGACATGGATGCACCTAGAGACTATCATACAGAGTGAAGTAAGTCAGAAAGAGAAAAACAAATATTGTATATTAACACATATATATGTGGAATCTGAAAAAAATTGGCGTAGGCAGTCTTATTTACAAAGAGAAATAGAGACAGAGACATAGAGAACAAATGTATGTACACCAAGGGGGAAAGGAGGGGGGTGGGTTGAAGTGGGAGATTGGGATTGACATATATACACTATTGATATTATGTATAAAATAGATAACTAATGAGAACCTACTGTATAGCACAGGGAAGTCTACTCAATGCTCTGTGGTGACCTAAATGAGAAGGAAATCCAAAAAAGAGGGGATATATGTATACATATAGCTAATTCACTTTGCTGTACAGTAGAAACACAATATTGTAAAGCAACTATACTCCAATAAAAATAAATAAATAAATGTACAAGTCAATGAGTTTTGGTAAATGTACGTTGTTGTGCCACCATCACCACAGTCTAGTTTTACATTTCCATTTTGCACCGAAAAGAAACCTCGTGCTCATTCGCAGTCATTCCCTGTTTCCCTCCCCAGGTCAACCCAGGCAATCACTATTCTTTCTGTTGCTACAGATTTGCCTTTTCTGGACAGTTAATATGGAATCATATAATGCATGGCCTTTTGTGTCTGACTTCTTTCACTTAGCATAAAGTTTGTTTTTTTTTTTTTTTTTTTTTTTGCAGTACGCGGGCCTCTCACC